>NC_056732.1:668526326-668826326 GCF_019279795.1 Protopterus annectens
TCCAAATTTGTATTACATATTGTCTAGTGTATTTTTGCATATGTAGATATATCCATGTATCTACTGGAAATAATTGTATAACATAATGTGACATCTCTAGTTTACCATAATGCAGTATCATATTGCATGGTATAGACTGCTATATTAGATTTTCTGTATAAACCATATAGCTTAAGGAGAGGGATGTCATTTATAGCACAGTATGTGTTTAAGTATCCATTAAAGCTAGACTATACTTAAGCTGTAATGTGATTCTGTCTTGCTTAGGCACTTGTTGTTATGAGTATGGTAACTTATGTACTGGCTTCTGGATGTCAATACTTGCTCATCAAGCTGACTCTGTGAGGTAAAAATTAATCCACTGGTTAACTTACAGAACATTTGGAAGTCAAATTTAATTCTACACATTTTAAATAGGCTTTGCAAATAATAGCCCTTATAGACAGAGATATTTATCACAAGTGTAACCCATCCAGCGATCTATGCCAAGAGAACTCCCTTTCCAATAGCTTTACTGCTTTCAGGACAAAGGATTTGTCGGAATTTGTAGTACAGGTTGCTTTTTTGTCTTTTTTTGCAAATATGGACAATGGACAACAGAATACTAAGTTGCCAATGATAAATGAAGGAATCTTAAGCTAGAGGACAAGCAATCTGGTGCTACCTTTGTTATCATTTAGAGTCCCAAATGACTCTAGAACTCTCTAGTTTATTGTCATATATTGAAGCCAGTAGAAGAATGCACCACTTTAAACACCTTATCCAACTAGAAATACTACAAATACCATAATATTTAAAAAAATAAAAATAAAAAATGAATGGACTAAGTTCCCTTAGCTTCCAGGAGAGAGATTAAAAATGTTCTCATTTTGTTTGTCTCAAACTGGATTGTACATGGTAATCTCTGCCTCATCAAGTTGAATTCCTATTTAGAGCTATAAAATTTGATAAGAAAACAGTGGATTTTGCATTTTATTTACTATATCTGTGTTTTTTGCGATACGTTTTGAAAGCTATGTAGTATTATTCTGTTGTGGTTTTTATTAATTTTCTGATTCTACTAAGGTTTTTTTTATGTTGAATTTATCAGTATATTTGTAATGTTCATTATAAGATCACTGTTGCAAATAGCCTATATGGACATCCTGCCAAGAAATGAACCCATCTGGCCAGGTTTCCAAAACGTTTGGATACATTCTATGCACCTAGTCACTGAAAGCATGAAGCAGTGAATAAAACCAGTGGCTATGGTATGAAATACCTTAGAACTTTCTTCCAGCTGAAGAATGAGCTTCTCTACAGACTTTGGAAGATCAACAGTTGGCCAGAGATTCTCCCTAGCTGGGCATGTATCTTTTCTGTTGGGGATTACTTTTCATTTAAAAAGGGTTATTTTAGTTTGTATGTTTTATTTCAGGATATTTCTACCCTTTTGCTGAGTGGTGTTTATTAGAGTTTCTCAGAATTGAAATTGTTCGCTGAGGAAAATTCTGCATAAAATTAGTTTTCCTTTCAAAGTTTTGTAATATTTTACTTTAGGAACCCTGTGTGGAGCTAGTATATTAGTGGACAGGATGGTTTTGACAAAAAAGTTCTGTTAGCTTTGACAAAAAAGTTCTTTAACAATTTTCCATTTTTTTTTAGCTTCCAACGGACCCTTGACAGTTCCACTAAACAATCAGGCACCAAGAGTCACTGGATATTTTGAGGAAAAGTGTACTACATATGCCTTACTGTGTTGTGAGGGGTTAGGACTAGTATGTTTTGTGACTTTTACCCCAGAATCTTCCTTTTCATTAAGTAGGTTTTGATGACTCTTCTTAACTCTGTTATTCACCTGGAAAACTCTGTTCATGACTAGAACATGGACTCAGGTCCCACTAAGTCTATTCCTTCTTCCTTAAGTTGGAAAAAGACAAAATGTGTTTAGCTGCTGATAGTTGACTCTGCTGTGGCCATCAGTTGTTCCTCAGACCACTCATCTTTTTTTCCTCATCCCTCTGGTATTGCTCCCTGAGATTCTATTTTGAACCAGGAGTCCAGCATGTCCTCTACTGCTGTCTAGTTGCCTTTGATAAGGAAGGGAGAACCACCCTTTGGATACTCCTTTACGTAACTACACAGAATAACCTCTTCCTCATGGGCAGAAACCCTCTATCCTTTGGTTAGGGAGTTTCCTAGAAGCAGAAGGCATAGGTTCAGACAATGTTCTTCATCTAGATCAGATAACTGACTGGGTTTTCCAAAAGGATAGCTGAGACCGTTTTAGTAATTTCAGTGATGATTATTCTCCTCAGAAAAGGAAGAAAGTCATTTCTCCCTTGTCTGATTCTGATTCCCGTTCTGAGGGATAGAATTTGGACTGAGACTGTGTTTCTCATATTTCCTCTTTACAAGAGGGAGAGCCCGATTCTCAACAGAGTTTTTCCTCAGATTCTCCTCCTGAGGAAAGGTAATTTTCTAATACTATTGCTAATATGAAGGACTTTTTTCAGTGGAACTGAAAGACATGCCTGAATCTCGGCAGAGATATCATGATTTATTACAGGTGGATTCCCCTCAAACTGCACCTGTTCTTTCAGTTTTGCCAGACCTAGTTGATACCTTTTGGCAGTCTGCCATTTTTCCTGGGAGTCAGTCTTCTTCTCCTAAAAAGTCTTATAAGTGGTATAAAATGCCCCAGTCGCATTTTTTTGTAATTGTTGGACAGATCATTTGTCAAAGTCATCTTCTATCAAGTTTATTTTAGCTGCCAACCTCACCCATTCTGACAAACTGGGAAAGGTTTTGGATAAATTTAGTAAAAAGGTGTATTCTTCTTTCACTTTAGCCTTCAGAAGTTTGAATTATCAGGCACACATCTAAGTTTTTGCTGGCTTCCTATGATAATAAAAGATTTTTAACTGATGTTCTCCCTCATTCAGATACTAAAACTTCTATGTGTTCCTTAGTACCCACTTTGGTTTAAGTAATTAAACTTTCTTTGAAATGTAAAAACACCAAAAACTTTGCAAAGGCAGATATAAAATAGAGCCACTAGTGAATTTTATTTTTGGATGTTTTCTCCACCAGTAAATTTTGCTTTGGGAGTTTATTGGTATACTCCACAAGTAAAGTTAATTTCTTAGATTTTATTCGTTGAAATGTGGTTATGATGATATGTCCAGGGCTGCTGCTACTGAGTCAGTTTGGAGAAGATTTGATTGGTTACATTCTTAGAATTTACCAGAGGATGTTAAATCAGAATTGTTTTAATGCTGCTCTGGATAAAGAAGTGTTATTTGGTTCTTCCTTTGTAGAAGTCCTTAAATGTTTTGATGAAAGGAAAAAGCTGATTTAGGGGGTTACCCAGATTTTTCAACCTTCCGTTAAAAAAATAACAGAAATGTTTCTTTCAGTTAAGGCTTTTCTTTCAAAATGCTGAACAAGCAGACTCAGAGCCAGATCATGGTCAAATGGGGTCCCAGGCATGGTAATAGCCCTTCCCCCAGAAATGTCACTGTCCCATTACTTAGCTGTCTCTCCCAAATTACCATAAGCACTATTCAAGCATACTAGTTTCTTTTTTTATTTTTAAACATGATTACAGGGATTTGGATTTAATTTTAAACTTTTATTTCAGATTTTATAACACAAACACTGATCATTCTTGCTAAACAAAGCAAAACAGTCTCACACTGAAAATAGACTTAGCATGAGCAACAGTAAACTTATCTTCCATTGAAGCTAACATTCATTGAAAATGCATCTGGCCAGTAGCAGATTAAATGTACTTTGGGCTCTGTCTTGTTTTCAAATCATGGGCCCCATGCACACATGTTTAGAAGCATGCATAAACACATGTGTTATTTGATTCACCTTCCTAACTGTTTGAAATTATATGTCTTGTTTAACAGGAAAGTTTGTTAGAGTGCATTTTAAATATGTAGTTTTGAAAATTTTTTCAGTAAGCAGTGAAACAAAATGTATTAACCAATGACAAAAGCACCCATTTCAGAACATTTCAACAATAAAAAGGCCACTCAAATTGCTGTCATTATAATCCACCAGTATATATACCAACTCAGTTATGGCCACTTTATTGACTATGTAAACATCACATGGCTGATGGGGATAATGGTCACAGTAAAGTATTCCAACTTGCTTTACACAAATGCACACTAGTCCTACAAAGACAGACTGACTTTTTAACTTAATCACCTCAGCAAGATCAGTGATTTTTATCCACAGTCATTCCCCAAACTCAGCAGTTATTGTTACATTATTGAGTCCGTCCTTCTCAGATGTCTGTGTCAAAAGAATTAACAATAATAATGACCAGAGTCACTTATTTCAATTTTGTTTTACACAACCACATAGTAGCCAAAGTATTCCAACTTAATCTACACACTACCATGCACACTAGTCCTGTAAAGCCATATTAAAGGTAGTTTAAAATGACCATAAGATAAAAACATTAGGTACTTTCATCCACAGAGAGCAGTTATAGCCACTTTGTTGACTGCATGCACCTCTTATTGCTATGAAGAAATAAATTACATCTACTTTATTTGGATGAACTACATGAAATTTCATAAAGATCACTAGCATCACACCATAAGAGCCAGCCATGTGTAGCACAGTATGAATAAAAATTTTTATTTGAGCATAAGAAATATTAAATACCTGATAACATATGGTACGTATCTGCAGAAATAAGTCATCTGAATAATTCTACATTAAAGATAACTATTACTAATGCAGAAGTTGCTGCTGGTAAACCGCCTACTGCCCTTGAAGAATAAACTGCATAAAAAGTTGAAAGGATGATAATTAAAACAAAGAATTATAAGAATGGTAGAGTAAAAGTGGACGCATGACTGTAATGGTAAATTATTATAGTATATTATATAGACAAGATGTATATGTTGAGAGTAATACACAAATAAATGTGGCATGTGTGAGTCGCTTACACATCCTAAGTTGAAAGGTGAAGAAAAAAGGGATATTGACATCAAAAATTTAGGAAATTGAAATTAAACAAGCAACGAGAAACCAGAATACATGGAAAACTTCTGCAAGTGATGAAATTCCAACAAAAGGAATGTGGAAAATGAAGGAACAAAAGAGAATAAAAGTCTTGCTAGTACTTTTTTATAATTTTTTTGGGCAGGGATATGCCCTTTACATGAAAAAAAGCAGAAGTGGCAATTATACTGAGGAAGTGAAATGATTGTCTTGATCCAGGGTCACACAGATCCATCTCAGTTGTGAATCATGAATACAAAGTCTTAACAGTGACTCTGACAAAAAGAATGGCAAAGATATCTGGATCAGTTTGTAGAAGATAAGCAAACATGAAAACTTTAACTGAATCCTTATTATTCAAAGTAATCCACTGGACAATAACAGAGTAATGCTAACAGGTTTGAATGCCAAAAATGCATTTGACAAACCAAGTAGATAAAATTCACATTCAGCATCTACAGAGGAGTTCAAGCTCATGGGACATGTGGTGGTGAGCTGTTTAAAGCATTTAGTCTTGCAAGAGAAACTAAGCAGGAGTGTTTACTTTCAGCATTACTTGTAAGCCGCGGTGGTGCAGCGGTAGCATTGTCGCCTCACAGCAAGAGATTTTCCCATTTGATTCTCGGCTGGAGTGCCTTCTGTGTGGAGTCTGCATGCTCTACCCATGGTCGAGTAATGTTCGAAAGACATGCATGAATGGGCATGCCTTCGTTGAAGGTTGGGCGTCGAGCTGGCACCTCGACACTGTAAAAATCTACTGCCAATCATTAGCGGACTGGAGTTCTGCTGTGGCGACCCCTAACTGGTTAAAGCCAAAAGAAAAACAACAACAGTCAGATACATAACAATTAATTATAATTGAATATAAATAGAGGAACATTAATGAGTAAATAGCCCTTTTTGCAGATGACATAATACTATATGTTTCTAATCCGGGGCGTGACACAAAAAATGTATTTGGTAACTGAAATATTTAACAAGTATTGCAGGATATCAAGCACATAAAGAAAAAAACAAAGGTTATAGTGATAAATTGTGTCCCCACACTTGACTTCGTAGAGAATTCTCCCTTGTGTTGGGTCATGATCGGATAATATACTTTGGAATATTAATATTCAATAATTAATAAAAACGAATGGCTTCAACTCAAAACAAATAACTTTAATAAACCATAAAATAAATACACAAAAAAATATAAACTCGCAACTGGTAAGCGCTTTTATTCCTTACTCGGAACTTCATCAGACCCAGTTGCTCATTACACATACACTTAAATACGACTCCCAATAATCACATGACTTAATGCCTTAATAGATTGACCCTTTCCTTTTCAGGAAAATCTTAAAATGTTCTCTGTCGTTTAAGGAATTTATTTGAGTTGAAAACATTTGTTTTTATTATTTTATCATGGTCATGGCTGAAGTGAGTTCATTATTAGGCTTCTGGAGTCCGATACTTGGGAATATGGTTGAAACAAGATATTGAACAAGCAGCCAAAAATGTGGGAATAAATTACTCGAATGATTATAAGTAAGGTATGTCTATGGAAAATGTTGCCTATGAACATTGACAATAAGATACATGCAATTAAGATATTTGTAATCCTTGTGGTTCTATATGTGGGTTAGGGTAATATGTATTAACTGAGAGATAAGACATGGAAGAATAGGAAAAAAGAATTTAAGGACTTTATTTGGGATAACATGCAATGGAAACAAAAATTCGACAAAGGAATAAGATGGTTTGAAACTGGCAGATTTGGAAGCATACTCTAAAATCACACATCCTAGGATAATATATTCAATTCAGGACTTAGAGAATATGCCCCAGTGGAAGGGCTTAGCAGACACAGAGCCCAACAAGGCAACTACAGGATCATACATGGGCATTTGGGCAGATTTAGGAAAGGAATATATAAATCATTATGTTTAGCCTTGTATATAAAAATATAGTAAACTCAGTTAACCGGCACCCATGAGGATTGGTAGATGCCGGATAACTGCAGTTTTTGGTTGCTTGAAAGTTACTATTAAAACAGGCCTGACTAATACTGTACCCTATACTACTTGTTTGGTTTGACTTGTTCTTAGGCTGGGAAGAGAGGGAATTTATTCCTATCTTCTTTTTTAAAACTCTAAAAATGTAAGGTATGTTTCTCTGTATGTATGTGTGTGTGTGTGTGTGTGGGGGTGGGTGGGAGACAAAGGGCAACACATGAAAATTGTACTCTATTTCTTCGATTTTTTTTCCGGTTGCTTGAGTTTCGGTTAACCGAGCCTTTACTGTATTATGTCTGTCTTTATTTAAAGGAAAATAGACTTTGGAAAAAAATAGAAGACCAACAATCTTTAGTGTAACAAGCATTTAGAGAAGAAAGAATAAAAGAACAAATATTTTGGGAGCAGATGATAATAAAAACAGATGTGGTAATAAAATGGGATGAAGCTAGACAATCTTTTGGGTTATTGAACTCTGACTGACTTGCAAATGCAGGTCTAAAATTAAAGTTAAAGGAAGATATGCAGAGGCTGCATAGCAAATTTCTGAAATCACAAATAGTAGATTTTATAACTGAAGCCAGAACAGAAATGTTAGACCAAAGGATTAGTAAGTAGAACATATAAGGCAATATTAGACTTGAGAAGACAATACACTATAAACTATAAAATTAAAATGGAATGGAGTGAACAATTAAAAAGATATATTACAGATATTCAGTGGAAGGAGATATGTCCATAGGTATGCAACTAAACTGAGAAAATTTAGAATTTTTGCATGGAAATGTTTACATAAATATTTATATTCCCTTATCAGACTTAAATAACTGTTCCCCCAAATAAGAGGCATATGTTGGAGATGTGATGGTTCCGAAAGAGGTTCTTGGAGTCGTATAGCATGAGAATGTACAGAGTTCCTTCAGCATGCACAAGAATTGAATAATATGCTTCATCACAGTGTAGAAATGTTCTTTTTGACCCAGTATAAAATAACCTAAGATAAAACCATGAATGCATTGCTGTTTTTAGTGGCTAAGAATGACATAACCAGAAAATGCAATACCAAAGTCAAGCCATCAACAAAGAGGTAAAAAATGATTACACAGATTTAAAGTGTGGAACTGAGGACTATTAGAAGTCAGAAACAGAACCCTCTGGTTAAAAAATGGTTGTATGGTATTCTGCAATGGAAGGTGAGATTGATGAGGGCTTAAGACACAGAACAAACAATCTAAGCTGTAGATTTACTTAAATAAAGTTGACTGTAATTAGATTTATGAAGCAGCTGGCCAAACTCTTAACATTTGTGATACAGTGACAACAGATCAATATGGTCACTAGATAATCCTGATCTCAGACTGTATTGTAAATAGTTAATATAGGTGTTTAAAAGTTGTCTTTAAAATCAATGTTCAATCAATCCGGAAGTCAAGATTAGATAGAATAGTTGCTTGTGATAATTGATTTGCATGTTTACATACTCCTCAACTGTCCAGATTTTCCCAGTGTTCAGATTTTTGCCTCATATTTTGATCTGTTCCTCATAACAGTTGCAACATTTTTGCTGATCACTGAGGACTAACGTCACTAAACAATGACAGAAATTTGAGTTTCAGACATCATAGCCTTCAGAAATTGCACACTGACACAAATCTTTTTATTCTAGCAACTTTCTAATTTTTTAAGACCATTATTCAAAATCTAACCTTATTTTTCAGCATTTGCCCCCCCCCCCTTAATTATTTTAGGCTTTGTCCAGATTTCTTGGGTTAAGATGTTGAGAGGTGTGATAACGGTAAGTAGCTTAAAGTTAAATGGAAGCACTGATTATTTGACGTGAAGTTACTTTATTATATAAAATATTAATTATAATATGGTTGTATAAGCAATCAGTGCTGAAATAACAAGTACACCATGCATGGGGATTGCACAGTATGTAGAAATGGAAATATTGTTCATAATAAATATTGCTTTAAAATGCCTTACATATTTTATTTAGCAGATGTGCTATCTTTTATGATTCATATTTACTTTAAAACTGAGATTAGGAACTTCATGACAAATTAGCTTAACACTGCAGCATCCTTAATGACAAAATGCTCACTTTGTTATGGCATGTTCGTGGCCAAACACACAGTTGTCTTTATATAATTAAGATATTGCACTATGGTCAGAGAATCACTGCTTTTAACAAACAAAAATAGAAGAGATGGTAGTGTGGGTGAGTGACAGAAACAATATGTGGCTCTCTTCAATTGGGCTTTCTACAATAATGATGGAAATCAAGCTAGAGCTACGAGTTATGTAAGATGAGAACAGCTGAACTACTTGCAAGCAAATTCAGATGAGACAAGACAAGGCACAGGGCCATGATAACAGCAGGAAATCATGAAATGGATAAAGAAAAGTATAGCTGATGATTATTAAAGACATTGCAAAAGTGTAGGTACTACTGGATATATTGGCTAGGCAGGTGTACACTTTGGAAACTTGATGATTTATGTTTCTGTGCAGGTAAGCATGCTCATGACATATCTACTGTCCCTGATGTTGTAGAATGCCCCTGATTTGCACTCATATTTTGCCTTGTCTCTTATAAAATTTTAACTCACTGTCAGGAGAGCCTGCAGGATTTTTGCAGTGGGGTGCAAACCTAGAGCCCCCCTCCCCCATGCACAGCCATTCCAGTGTCCCATTACTTGGCTATTTCTCCCCATAAACACTGTTCCAAACTCTTAGTGTGCACACTTTTTTATGCTTTACTTCTACAATGGTTACAGATATTTGGATTTAATTTACAAATTTTATTTCAAATTTTATAACACAAACACTGAGACATTTGCTAAACAAAGCAATAGTCTTACAATGAAAACAGACTTAGTATTAAAACTTCTCTACCTTAGAAACTTGCATTCACTGAAACAGCTGACAGCATTGAAACTCACATTCAAAGAAAATGCATCTGTCCAGAAGCGGGTTAAGTTTACCTTTGGGCTGTTTTCAAATCATAGGCCCCTAGACACATTTTTAGGACCATGCAAAAGTTCTTTGATTCACCTTCCTGATTGTATTAATTGTAATATATAATAATTTAATTATACTCCTTGTATAATGCAGCACCACTTGTTAGAGTGTGTCCTAAATTTATAGTTTTGAACATTTTTCCAGTAAGCAATGAAACAAAGCATATGAACCAATAATGACAGACTGCCCAATTCAGAACATTTCAACCATAAAAGGCCACTCAAACTTCTGTCATTACAATCCACCAGTATCAGCCAATATGCACAATCTTTGCAGGAGTAAAAGTCATCTGAATAATTCCACATTAAAGAGATCTGAAACTAATGAAGAGGTTGTTGCTAGAAAACAACTTTATATTTCAGCATTTCATCAACAAATTCAGTGCCTGCTTCCCTTGAAGAATAAATTACCTGTGTTACGTTAAAAAATGGTAAGCTGGTATAGTGCAATAGGTAATGGGTGGCAAGCTGAAAAACAGGTTCGTAGTTACTAGGCATCAAATATAAAGGAGGACATACTCAGGACTGCAGCACCCCACCCCCTTAAAATGTCAATCTACATGCTGTAGGAATAGAACCTACATCCTGCTGTATCAAGATGCAAGCATGCTACCTGCTGTGCTAACAACACAGTTACACATTTTAAGCAGACTTAGCAGGAGCAGCAGTAAACTTCTTTTCCCTTGAAGCTCACAATTCCTTCTAAATGCACTTGAAAATAAACGCCACCTGCTAAATCTAACTAGAGCATTTCACTCTCTCACACACATACCTCAACTTCTTACTGCAAGAAATTTGGACAAAGCCTAAAATAAATAGAGACAGATTATAAATATTGCTCTCATAAACTTAGAAAATTGCTAGAATAACTGGATTTGTGTTAGTATGCATTTTTTTAAAGGATTTGACGTATAAAACTCAAATGTCTGTCATTATTTAGCAACTTCAATCCTTTGTAGGAGGAATATGTGGCAAAAATCTGGACATTCTGCAAAAACCTGGACAGCTGAGGGATATGCTACCTCCTTCTTATACACACACACACACACACACACACACACACACACACACACACACACACACACACACACACACACACACACACACACACCATACCTCTCAATCTATTAGCGCAAGAAATCTAGACAAAGCCTGTTATAATGCTGGGGACAAAGGCCCAAAACTAGAGACACATTTAGAAAGTTGCTAGAATAACAGGATTTGTGTTAGAATGCATTTTCTGAAGGATATTAAGTCTGAAACTCAAATGTGTGTCATTCTTTAGTAACTTGAATTCTTAGCCCATCCCAGTATTTGTCAAAAAACAAAAAAAAGCAGAATTTTTATGAGGAACAGACCGCAAATATAAGGCAAAAATCTGGACATTTTGTGAAAATCTGTACAGTTGAGAGGTATGAACACACACATACATCCCCTACCTCCTTAGAAAGTGAATAGAACAAGTTTTGCATTTTCTGAAGGATATGAAGTCTAAAGCTCAGATGTCTGTCATTATTTTTAGACTTCAATCCTCAGTGATTTGCCAGAAAAACAAAACAAACTGAAAATATGAGGCAAAAATCTGCAGAATTGCGAGGTATGAACCCCCCCTACACACACTCCTATCTCCCTCTTACTTACACACAAGCACACACAAACACACACATACGCACACACACACACACACACACACACACACACACACACACACACATACACACACACCTGAAAAAAGGCCCTTTGGACTTGTTCAGTTCTCTTGAAATGTTATTTTGATTCTGAAAGAAATCAGATTTGACAAGGGCAGAGGCATACCGATTACAAATTTGATCTGGTGGACAAGGATGAATTTAAAAAGGGCACCTTGTAGTTAGAGAAATGGAGACCACAGTCACTTGGAGGTAGATAGCACTATATTCATAATCTGTTCCCAGGATATACATCGGGGATCACTACTTCCCTACCTACTGTATATTTTACAGCTGTTCTTCCCGTTTCCTGTTTATAAGAACCTGCACCAGTGCCCTTCTTGGCTCTGGCATCTTACTACATAGGTTCATAGTCATATATTAGGCTAATGACCACCAGGGTCTTTATAAGCCTAGCTATGCAATCCAACCCAGTTGTGCCCCTATGTAACATGGGTGTTTATTAGGAGAGGTATGCTAGTTAGGAAGTTTCTAGAGGTTATGTGGGGGGTATGTTAGTTTAGGCATTACTGTCTGCCTCTGTCTATCAGATACACAGGAGCCAGACCCAAGGTGAATTTTTAAATTTCCCATCCATTAGTCAAGGTTACACTTAAATAGGGTTACGGATGGGCCCCACATCACATGGATGGGAGTCATTTCCTACATCCTTGTGGCCTGTCAGAACAAACTTGTAACAGCTGCACATCACATGTTGTAGTGGCTTCTTTATAATCATCTCATTTTATCTGTATGACCACTGTAAATTGTACTGCCCATCCTTGAACTCTTTAGTCTCAGGGCCTAATAGCAATGATTTTGCCAGAAGACTGACACAATTCGTGATGGGTCTGTCTCGTACTGCTCCAGGGAATCTCCTGCCCATTTCCCATTCCCATTCCTATTCCAGAGTATAGAGAGACAGACAAGTAGCCACCCATTGTTAGCTTCTGTAATTATCTTCCTACCTTGAAATGATGCCTTGCACAGCCTTTTCTAGTTATTAGCTTTAAATATTAAAGAAATCTGAATACTAATATACACTCAAACTGTTTAAAACAAAACCAAAACAAAACTGGAAAGCAGAACCAAGCTGGATAAAAATGGCACGGACTGTTTTATTCAAGGTAAGCGCTTTCAGCTAAGCAAATGCCCAGCCTTCATCAGACAAAAGTCACTCCACACAGCTCTATTTTTATATAAAAAAGTAGTTCACATTCATTAAACGTTAATAAACCAATCACTGTCATGAATCAATTTAAAATGGTTACACCTATAATCATCATATTATAAAACCTTCCTTTCTTAATCTTTTTAGTCAGTGTCAAACAAATGTTTACTCAAGAAGCAGCTTGGAGCTTCAAACTAGAAGATAGAGCTCTAGTTAAGGTTTTGGGTACATTTCCAAAATACACATATCGAAGGGGTATTAACCTTAAAAACCTTGTTGAAATGGTCATAGATAAACCAAAAGATAAAATAAAGGGTATGCGAAAATGTGGTATGTGCCCACAATGTAAATTTATTCACAATGATAAGAAAGTGTACATTAACAGGAAAAATTATTTTATCAAGGGTAATTACAACTGTGATACACAGGGAGTAATATATGTAGCTTTATGTGAGAAATGTCATTTCTTCAAAACAGAGAGAAAAATAAAGAAAAGAATTTATGAACACCTGTATGCCATAGGTAGGAAGGACCTCACAAATGCACTTGCTAGGCACATTTTAGATTTCCCTGATCATTGTTTTGCATTTTGTGTGTTGTACCAGGTTAGAAATGATATAAGAGGAGGACCCTGGCAGTTGTATCTGGAAGAGCAAGAGTTATTCTGGCAAATTAGAACATGTGCTCATCTCCCCCCAGGGTTAAATGATTTTGCATCCATAAAGTGTGTGCTTAAACTTAAAGCTCTTCTTAGGTAAATGCTATTTGGCAATTTGTATAGCATTTATGTGAGACAGCTTCTCTTTGAATAATATAGTTAATTATTTTACTATCCTTAAGCATTCAGTTTTTTATGCTATTGAGTGTTTTTTTAATGTAGCTTGTAACTTTGTTGTATTATATACACTTTATATTTGTTTTTTTGTATGAATAGGTGCTTCTTGAGTAAACATTTGTTTGACACTGACTAAAAAGATTAAGAAAGGAAGGTTTTATAATATGATGATTATAGGTGTAACCATTTTAAATTGATTCATGACAGTGATTGGTTTATTAACGTTTAATGAATGTGAACTACTTTTTATATAAAAATAGAGCTGTGTGGAGTGACTTTTGTCTGATGAAGGCTGGGCATTTGCTTAGCTGAAAGCGCTTACCTTGAATAAAACAGTCCGTGCCGTTTTTATCCAGCTTGGTTCTGCTTTCTAGTTTTGTTTTGGTTTAAATCTGAATACTAATTTAACACGAAGAATGAATCCCCACTAAGCCCAGAAAAAAGTTCCATCTGCAAAATGCTCTCAAAATTGTTCGAATGAGGTTACATCACATCAAAAATACACTTTTTAAAATATATTTTCTTACATATTTTTTGTCTGTTACAAAGTGTATGAAAATAACTATCAAAATAAGGGCAGCGAAAGCAACCAAGTGATATGCCGAGCCACGCAAGTCCAGCACTGAATTCATTATAATCGAATATTAAAATGCACTACAACATTCATCAGAATTTCAGGAAATGCAGCACTATCACTTTCATTATTATTCTTTATATTCAAATAATGGTGAGTGCAATGTGTCCACTGCTTTTAAATGCACCTTCATTATCCCCTTTGAAAATGCCTTAGGCTTAATGATAGCCACCCTGTCAACAAAAGGAAATAAATAAAAGAAATGCTTAGGTTTGAAAACAAATTGTCATGCTGCCTCACTGCTCACAGAAACAGATAGTTTTAGAGCATGTGATTTGGTGCATTATACTGTGGAAGCTGTTATAAAAATGTTGAGACTGTTATACAACATGAGGCTTCCTTAAAAGCCATCAAAATGCATCATATCATATTTTGTAAAGATCTGCTTTAATATTTTATTAATTCACGTGATCAGTGTAAGTACAACTGTTCAAAATACCATCAATTCAGCTTTTCTAATGGATGTTAAAATGCTGACACTGCCATACTCTGAGGAATTCAGAGAAATTTGCAAACATGCGGTTGGGAGTGGAAGAAATAGAAATGTGTGACACCCCTATCTACCTACCTACTTCTTACATACACACACCCCTACCTACCTATTTCTTACACACACACAAACACACACACACACACACACACACACACACACACACACACACACACACACACACACACACACACACACACACACACACACACACACACACACACACACACACACACACACACACCTCTTATACACTTAAACACACATACGCACACACCAACATCTTCTGGAATTCAAATTCCACGTGGGCATGGGAGATGAAGACGTAGACCATCAGTTGCACAGATGCAGAAGATGAAAACAGGTCACAAACACCTGCTCTGTATGACTGGACGCAAAAACTTCCTTAAAAAAAAACATATATATTTTTAATTAAATGAAAATTAATCTCCCAGCCAGACAGTTGCACCTGCCTGCAGGCGCCCTCGCTCACTGAGGATTATAGCGAGTCAGCAATGCCAGATATTAAGAGTTTCATGCTTCTTATTTTTTAGTAGATGAGTGATGATGTAAAACATCTTGTTCTTTTCCCTTAATAAGTGAATTAGAATGATATTCAACAATTTGTGTGCCATTATTGTTACCTCCCTGCAGCTGACCATCAGATGCCACCAACTCCTGTCCTTTTTTTAACAGGCCTACCAGACTTACTTTTTACTGCTATGGCCGTAGTCTGACCCATATCAGGGGTCAGTGTGAAGACTAAGGATGCTGGTGTTGCATCATACTATTGTCAGGGAATGTGTCCTAAGTTTCTGCCACCTTACAGCAGCCTTGTGAGCTCTGCAACTGTTCCCTTTGGGATGTACGTGTGCACTTTAGGTCAGGCACAACTTCTAGATTAAGTGGCACGCTGTCTGCACAGCACAGAGCTTGCCAGGCTTGGAAGACTACTTTATTGCAGTAAGTCTAGGTTGCCTCCCTCCCCCCAGTAAGAGTGAGCTAACATTGGCCACTCATTCCCATCCTTCCCCTGTGGCTCACCTGTGCCACTAATCAAACATGGGTCACCTGGGGTGCAGTGAGGGATTTATCTCTCTGCACTGTGGGGCCACTAGTCCCTCATTATTTTTGGCTTCATCCATGATTCTTGAGCAAATACATTGACAGTGATGAGCACACTGTGATTTCATTCTGATAGAGTAATTACAGTGAACATTTGCATTCAGTATAAATTATCACAAGCTTGGCCAAGCTTGACTGAGAATAGGCTAATTTATGCTGAGGTCCCATCTGTAATTAGTCAGCATTCACATGTAATCTCTCTAAAAATGGACACACATACACAGTCAAGAAGGGTCATTGTTCTAATCATCGGCAGCATGAGAAACAGTCCCTATAGCTTACATTACTTTTCAGTTGAGTCATTCACTGACTCATTTTCTGATACCCATATTATCCAGTTCTGAATCAGTGGAAGATCTTATCATAACAAGCAATGAGCATAAGGCAGAAAACCAGCCCTGGATGGGATGCCAGTCCTTCAAATGATGTGCACGGTTAATGCAGCAATATAATTCACTGCATAATGAAAGGAGGAAGTTTTTTTTCACTTTATACTTTGTTCTGTCAATCAAATGGATGTTATTAGAAGCAGGTCTTGTGGTAATCAGAATAACTTTTATATATATAATACAGGATGAGATTGGGACTACACAATGACTGTTTTCTTTCTGTAAAAACAAAAAAGTAATATGGAGATGTCAAGCAGAAGAGACAACATTGTTTAAGCAACAACAGAACATCTCAATCAAACAGCAGCAACTTAATTTCTCTGTCAAAGAGTACTTGACATCCAGAGAATATCAAACGTTGGGATATTGGATGGTACCTGCAAGAGCATTGTATTTTTGTTGCTATTATAAACTTTGTGCTGTCAGTTTAACATATTGTGATTTGCACAGAGTGCTACATCTCCTTATAACAAGTCCTACATTCTGGTCTTCTTGCAGATTCTCTAACTTTAGTAGGAATATTTACCATCGGAGGGCTATTTAGGAAATGGGGATGAAAATCTTAAGAAAATAAGGATGGCAGAAAACTCTGTAGTCTACCAGAGAAGATATGGTGGGATTATATGTATCAGTTCTAGTCAGTGGCACAAATAAATACTAGTCACATGTTAGGGTAACACTACACTCCTTTAGTCTGGGTCTATATCATATGAGCGAATCGCACAAATTGTGAATGCTCATAATATTGAACGTACTTGACCTCAAATTTCCTATTGTGGGGGGCTGTGCCACCCCCCACTAAATATATATTCCAACTCCGAGATTGCACTACAGTGAGGAAAGGGCAAATATTCCATTCTTCACTGTACCACAATCTCAGAAGAAGCACTTTGAGGTCTGGTACGTTTGATATGATGAGCGTTCGCAATTTGTGCGATATGATGTAGACCCCTTTAGTCTACAGGATAGAAAGAATGGGAACCCATACTGGCAAAGTAGCATACAGATCTGTGCAGGACTGGCATAACCACTAGCCTGGTAGTTCACATACAAGTCTGTATGTCTGTTATAGGACACTGAGAGATCCTGGTGGCTTTCGGGAATTCTAATTAATGAGAGGCTGTAATTACTTTAGACTTCATGTGAAGACTAAGCAAATGGACGGTTCTCAAGATGCAAGAGAAAGAAACTATGATATGCATTTTCCCGGTATCATACTAAAAAATGAGCAATTTGTATTTCTCATTTATTAAACACAATTACTATTTACAGGCTGAGGGCTATTATTATTAAAATGTTGTCCCTGTATAACCTAATTTTGTTTTTATTGATTGTTTTTTCAGTGACCTTCTCACTCATTGTTTTAGTTTGCTGTTTGGGATATTTTTGCAGTGACCCTAATGATAATGGACATCAGCTGGGTATAACAGCCCTGTGTTTCTAATGCTTAGTCAAACACACTGCTTGTGCTGTGCCGATGAGGTCATAACAAGGCCGAAATATGCATATCCACAGTTAGTGGGATTTGGCTTTATTGGCCTGCAATTGTCCATTAAAACAATGAAACAAGTCATGGGCATTCGGAATTGCCAATTATCTGAAACACCTGATGTTCATAAGGATCATTTGCATATATCCCATGTGCCTTTGATACAAGAGGTTTGGGAGGTCACTTATTGGAAGTTCTAGCTTTGCTGGAGTTTTCATTTTGTTTTTACTGATTGTTCTTTTTCAGTGACCTTCTCACTCATTGTTTTAGTTTGTTGTTTGGGACATTTTTTCAGTGACCCTAAAGATAATGGACATCAGCTGGGTATAACAGCCCTGTGTTTCTAATGCTTAGTCAAACACTCTGCTTGTGCTGTGCTGATGAGGTCATAACAAGGCCAAAATATGCATATCTACAGCTAGTGGGGGGTTGGCTTTATTGGCCTGCAATTGTCCATTAAAATGATGAAACAAGTCATCGGCATTCAGAATTGCCAATTAGCTGAAACACCTGATGTTCATAGGTATCATTTGCATATATCCCATGTGCCTCTGAAACAAGAGATGTCCTTCGTGGTTCACTGTTGCAGTCATCACTGTAGGGTTCTTCCTGCCAGCAGCAGCCCCCAATTGGCCAGAATCCCAAAGTCTGAATCTGGCGCCAGTTGAGGTCGCATTTATCCTGACGTCAATGCACTGGAAGGTATAAAGACCTCAGCTGACGCCATTTCCCCAGTCTTTCTTGCCGCGCGGTGCCCTTTGCAGTTCACTGATGCTGGTCGGCCTGTTCCTGTTTGTTTTTGGATCTAATCCCAGGTTTTTTTTACAGATAAGTACCTCGTTGGGGAGGTCTTTTTCTTGCTCCAGTCAGATGTCAGAAAAAGTTAATAATTGTATTTCTTGTGGGAAGTAAATACCTCATAGGGATTTTCACTCTTACTGTATTCCCTGCCTGGGTCCTGACCACGACATTGCTAATTGTGTGTTTTGTGCTAGATTTAATCAGCGTACTATTAGGCGTAGATATAACTTTGCCTTTTACTATTTTGGAAAAAGGTTTAATTATAACATGTCTTCAGATTATTTTCCAGCTTCTGGGGTGTGTAAGAGGTGCAGGGATGCAGACAGGCCTCCGAGGTCCACAGCAAAGGATGTTACTCAGTTATTGCCAGTTGCTGGTTCGACGGTCGTCAGTGAGGTGCCTTTGCAGCCCCTGTCGTCCGCCTCTTTTGAACCAATTGCCTGTACCAACTTCGGTGTGGAGCTGATGGGGTCTTCAGAATTGTCAGGGACTGGACCTTCGGATACTGCTCCCTCAGTTGGGTCCAGAGCCGGTAGGCAGGTACCAGCTTTGGTGGGAGTGCTCAGGCCTTCACAGCTTCCTGTAAATGTGGATTCAGGTTTACATGCTAAGTCAAAGTCTAAGGCTCCAGCTAAAGTGAAGTGGCTAGCACAGGCACCTTTTGATCAGGGTCCTAGGCCTCAGAGGCAGATGCTTAGGATGGCTGAATATCTCTTAACTATGATCAGGGGTTCTCATCCCCCTCCTGACAAGAAGCCTAGATTACAGTCCGATTATGATTCTTCAGACCAAATTTCTGTTTCTTCTGCTTCTTCCCTTGAGCAGGATTATGCTTTTCCTCTTTATGAGGATTCTGATGCTGAAGATTCCTTTCCTTCCGCCTCTCCTCCTGAGGATTATTCTTTTGGTGAAACTTTGCATGATATGAGGGTGCATTTTCACTGGGAAGGGCAGGAATTCTCTGAATCTAAGAAAAGGCTTAGGGATTTTCTTCTTCTCCCACAGCATAATCCTCTGGCTATTCCCCCTGTATTGGACATTGTTGATGATGCTTTTTCAGAAGCTTCTCTCCCTCCTGATTCTTTTCCCCCTACTCTGGCCAAACCGGATAGGTAATATAGGGTTCCAGATTCTCATAAATTTCTTTTTAAAAATCTTTCGCCTGATCTGGAAACAATTTCTCAGGGTCCTAAGGGTGTTAAAGCGGCCTCTGCTAAAAATCCTATTCCCTTTGACCGAGAGTCCAGGGCTTTGGAGAGATGGGGTAAAAAGGTTTATACTTCTGCTACATTGTTTATTAGGGCTTTGAACTGTCAATTTCATATGCTGAAGTATCAGCAATACCTTTTGTCTGTATTTCAACAAAAGATGTCAGCTGTGTCTATTGGTGCGGATAATCAGGAGTTACAGGATTTATTGCATGCTATTGAACAAGTGGGTAAACATACCCTACATTGTGGTTTTGATTCTTTGGAAGCTTCTTGTAGGGCTGCAACAACTGGCGCTGTTATTAGAAGACATGCTTGGTTAAGAGATCAAAGCTTGCCGGATCAGATTAAAGCCAAACTTTTGGATGCCCCTTTGCAGCACAATGTTCTGTTTGGGTCCAAAGATGAAGAGGTATTGAAGAAAATGGAAGACAAAGCCAAATCTATGCAGACGGTTAAGGATTTTTTACAAGTGCAAACTCCTAGATTTAGCAGACACTGGCCAACTAAACCTTGGTCCTTTCCGGGCTCGGACAGGTCTCAGAGAGGCAGATTCAGGCATTCCAGAGGTAGGGGACAGTCACAATCCCATTTTAGGAATAGGCAGTGGAGTGCCCCCTCTCCCAAGGGAGGTGAAGATAAGTCTCAGCCCTACCGAAAACAGTCTTTATGACTCTCCCTTTCTGGTTCCCGGGGCTCCTCTCCTGGAAGCTCCTTTGGGGGCAAGGATTTCTCTTTTTTATCAAAATTGGAGCCACGTAACCCGGGACAAATGGGTTCTGGACATAGTCTCAAGAGGTTACAGATTTAATTTCCACACTATGACAAAACCGAATGGTTGGCCAGACCTGCCATATCATCAATGGGCAGAGGCACAACGGCAGGTTCATTCCCTCCTGGCTATGAGGGCCATAGAATTGGTACCAAATTTAGAAATAGTTTATTCCAGACTTTTCCTGGTTCCCAGGAAGGAAAATTCATGGAGACCAATCCTGGACCTCTCTGTGCTAAACACCTTCCTAGATATACCAAAATTCAAGATGCTCACTTTGCAGCAGCTGCTGCCTATGTTGGGCAAGAATGCTTGGATGGTGACTTTGGACTTATAAGATGCTTACCTGCATATTCCTATAAGGCAAGAGTGCAGAAGGTATCTGCATTTCAAAGCGGGCTCGAAACATTACCAGTTCTCTGTGCTGTCCTTTGGCTTATCTACTGCACCCATGGTCTTTACGAAGTGCCTGGCACCAGTAATGGCATTTTGCAGACAGACGGGGATTCAAATTTACCCTTATCTGGATGACTGTCTTCTTCAAGCGGACGGCAAAGACACTCTACTTCAGCATCTAGCTTTTGTGCAGCATCTTCTTCTGTGCCTCAGTTTCACAGTGAATCTAAAGAAATCAGATTTGGTACCCATGCAACAGATTACTTTCTTGGGTGCTCTTCTGAGTACTTCAACCCAGATGGCTTCCTTGACGCCAGACAAAAAAGTGCAACTGGCTTGTTTTTTCCAATGTCTGGCTTCAATGAAACAGCTGACTGCAAGAAAAATTCTGCAGGCTTTAGGTTACATGGCCTCCTGCATTCTGCTAATACCATATGCAAGGCTGCATATGAGGAAACTGCAGTGGTACCTCAAAGAGTGTCTGGTCTCAGCATTACCACAATTTGGAAACAGTGGTCATGATTTTGCCTTGTCTCCAGCGAGAGTTTCTTTGGTGGGCCGAAGCCTGTCTACAGAACAAGGGGAAGCCTTTTTGTCCTCCGCCGACTGACCAAGTTCTGACAACGGATGCTTCAGATTATTCCTGGGGAGCCCACGTGCACGGGAGATGTCTTCAGGGTGTTTGGACGAAGGAACAAACTCACCTGCACATAAATTTGAAGGAGATGCTAGCTGTACAGAATGCCCTGATAGCCTTCAGGGACCTTCTTCTACCAGGACAATTGTTGATATGGACAGACAACACTACAGTGATGTGCTACATCAACAAGCAGGGGGGCTCTCACTCTTACCCCCTGTGCAGATTAGCCATGAATCTCTGGTACACTGCTCTGACCTGCAGTGTCGACTTACGGGCGCAATTCCTGCCAGGGAAATACAACACTCTGGCAGACACCTTGAGCGGATGCATTTCAGATCCACACGAATGGATGTTGGATGTTCGGATATTTCAGATGATTATAAAGGCTTGGGGATGTCCTGACATAGATCTTTTTGCATCCCCTCAGAATCATCAACTTCCAACATTCTGTACAAGGACCTACCACAAACTAGCATGGAAAGTGGATGCCCTCTCATTCAGTTGGAAACACCTCTCAGTATATGCTTTTCCTCCCTTTCCTCTTTTACCTTGGGTACTTCTGAAGATAAAACAGGACAGACCACACATGATTCTACTGGCTCCCAATTGGCCTCGGCAATTCTGGTATTTCACTCTGATGACCTTGGTTCAGGAGCCTCCCTGGATTCTGCCTCAAATCCCTCATCTACTATCTCAACGGGACGGCCGGATACTGCACAATCATGTCAAGACTCTGCATCTAGCTGCCTGGCGGATCCAGGGTCTGTAAACACCTCTGCCCTTTCCAAACAGGTATTGGATGTAATCCTTGAAGCTAGGCTAGCTTCAGCTAGCTAAGCCCATCACTAGAAAATCTTATGCGGGAAAATGGAAAAGATTTTGCTCCTTGAGTCAAGTCCAGGGTGGTAATTCTTCTGTTCTGAACATTCCTCTGATTTTACAGTATCTGACAGAGTTATTACATACGGGCCTATCTTTTTCATCTATTAAGCTTCATGCTTCTGCTATTTCTGCACATTACGATACGGATCCTCTGATTTTTTCTCATCCATTACTTAAACAATTTCTTAGAGGGGCTAAGAATATTCGGCCCCCTATAAGGGCTCCTGTTCCCACTTGGGATCTTAACTATGTTTTGGAGAAATTAACTTTGTCTCCTTTTGAACCTGCAGCTTCCACGGATTTAAAATGTTTGTCTTGGAAAACTGCTTTTCTTTTAGCTATTACCTCTGCTAGAAGAATTTTGGAATTGCAAGCACTCATGGCTGTGGAACCCTTCCTTATACGGACTAATCCCATGTTTATGCCCAAGGTGGCTTCAGCAGTGGCCTTGAATCAGTCTATTCATTTGCCTACCTTTTATCCTAATCCTCAAAGTGAGGAAGAAAGACTTTTGCACTCCCTAGATGTGCACAGACAGCTTCGTCTATACCTGGACAGGATCAAAATATTCCGGAAATCTGATCAGTTGTTTGTCGCTTATGCTCCTACTGTTCAGGGGAAAGCAATCACTAAGCAAACTATTTCCAAGTGGATTGCCCATTGCATCACGTTTTGTTACTCTTATCATGGCAATCCGGGTCCTGTTAATGTTAGGACTCATTCTACCCAGGCTACTGCTACTTCAGCAGCTTTTCTTTGTGGGGTTCATACCAAGGATATTTTGGAGGCTGCTACTTGGAGTTCTGTACATACTTTTTCTAAGCATTACAACCTCCCTCTCTATTCTAAATCCAGGGCAGGTTTTGCTTTGGCGGTTTTGCAAGGTTTTGTGACCGCTCCCTCTGTTTCTCCTCCAGCCACCCTTTCTTAGCTTTGGGACTCAACCCTACAGTGATGACTGCAACAGTGAACCATGAAGGACATAGTACAGTTGTGTACTCTTACCATAAATGTAGATGTTCGAGTGTGTTCACTGTTGCAGTCCGGGTTACCCTCCCTCCTATCCCCTCTTTTGTTTTTTCCTTGAGTATTGTCTGTTATGAGGTATTTTGGCTGCTGAGGTTTTGGGCATGGTTTCCTTTTTAGCCTTTTCTTTCTGGGCACCTGACTTCTGGGGCAAGAAAAACTGGGGAAATGGTGTCAGCTGAGGTCTTTATACCTTCCTGCGCATTGACGTCAGGATAAATGCGACCTCAGCTGGCGCCCGATCCAGACTTTGGGATTCTGGCCGATTGGGGGCTGCTGCTGGCAGAAAGAACCCTACAGTGATGACTGCAACAGTGAACACACTCAAACATCTACATTTATGGTAAGAGTACACAACTGTACTGTTTGGGAGGTCACTTATTGGAAGTTCTAACTTTGCTGGAGTTTTCATTTTGTTTTTACTGATGATTGGTTTTTCAGTGACCTTCTCACTCATTGTTTTAGTTTGTTGTTTGGGATATTTTTACAGTGACCCTAATGATAATGGACATCAGCTGGGTATAACAGCCCTGTGTTTCTAATACTGAGTCAAACACTCTACTTGTGCTGTGCCGATGAGGTCATAACAAGGCCGAAATATGCATATCCACAGCTACTGGGGGTTGGCTTTATTGGCCTGCAATTGTCCATTGAAATGATGAAACAAGTCATGGGCATTCAGAATTGCCAATTAGCTGAAACATCTGATGTTCATAAGGATCATTTGCATATATCACATGTGCCTCTGATACAAGAGGTTTGGGAGGTCACTTATTGGAAGTTCTAGCTTTGCTGGAGTTTTCATTTTGTTTTTACTGATTGGTTTTTCAGTGACCTTCTCACTCATTGTTCTAATTTTAGTTAATGTAATATAGTAAACCTCTTAAATGCATTTACATATAGTGGACATTCTCATGGTCATATAGCCTAATATACCCCTGGGTAAACACAACGTGCAGTTGTGAGATATGAGTACAGTACTAATGACATGATGAGTATGTTGTTATATATATAGTATAGTTTAAGGATTCCCTTGTCTCACTAGCATACATTAAAACCACGCAGGCATATGTGGCTTGACCAGGCAAGTGCTGCAAACATCTAAAGAACTTTACTTTTACAGTAAAATTTGTCCACAGTTAATTTGCTTTATTTTGCACTAGAAGAAATAACTGCTGAAGTGCAGACAGACATTTGCATTCGGTGCAAACTTTTTTTTTCCGTAGACTGCATGTACATAAGGAATAATAATAATTGCTAAACATTGTCTTGTGTTACCTTTGGGTTTGGCTAGCTAAGCTCCAGGATACAAGCTAATGTTATAATAACTACTTTGAACATTCTCTGCCTGATCACTGAGTAAGCACAACCTATTTTATCAAATTAATTAACCCATAAATACCTAATATTAGCAGCCATTTCAGTTCATCAGCTTAATTTTTCTGGATTCTTAAAATTATTTAATTGGTCAGTTTCTATATAATATACAACACATAGCAGATGGGGCTTCCATCTGCCAAAGAGCAAAGTAGCGTAACGTTTCAATGAGATGCCTACCTTTGCTCAAAACAAAGCTGTTCCATTGTATTGCTTTGGTTATCTCCTTCATTTGCTTATGTTAACAGGGTTGCTCCTACTGGGTGGAATCCATTTACAGAGGGCTCCTGAGGAGAAAAGCTTCTGAAGCTCACAAAATCAGAATAATGTAGAAAAACAAAACAAAGTGTTAATAATTCATGTAGTAGAAATAATAACAATTTAAAATCATAAAAAGTGAAAGCACAACATTCAGACTCACACTATAATGAAATCGATAGCAGTAAGAGTTGATGATGTCATTCAAGATTTTTGAAATGGCATACAATAATCTTCAGGTGGCTGATGTGCCTGGGGCTGTTGGAGACTTTCACAAATGGCTACTAATGACCCTTGCTGACTGACAAAACTCGGATCCTTCTTTAGTAACTACTGACTGTAATCACGAGCACTTGCTGTGATTAGTCCTATTTAGAGACGGGCAGTTTCTGGGTGTTTCAGAAAAAGACAAAATATAATGTTTATAGACATCATCAGGAGCAACAATTAACAAGAAGCAAGGGGAGAAAAAGTAGGCATAAAAAATAGGTGAAAGGTAGGTAGAACAATAAACTATAGTGGGTGAAAGGTAGGTGCATTAATAAATGATGTAGCAGTCTTACAGATAAGTATGATTGAAGGAAAATCAAAGTAATGGTTTTGCTACTGTACAAGATTCATATCTTACAACTGGTTTTCTTAATTGTACTTTTAATGTGAGGTCCTTTTTCACAAAGGATCTAAACATATTTTCAGCATTCCACCTCCTCTATTCATCCATTGTTTCCTTTAATATATTTACACAGCAGCTTAGATTGTTAGTTTCAGGAGGATGGATGTTTGCTAAATTGAATGATTTTAGATTTTTCTCATTAAGTATTAGCTTATTCAGGGTAATGCATGTTTTGATTGAAATTGACATCTAGTTGCTGCTCTTTGATTTGTCTGACTTGTGTAACTGCACCACGGAGGAGAGTCATATCATCAGCATACTGAATAAGGGGCAACTCCTTTGATAAACTGCTGCACATCCTTGGTGTGGTTGGGGAACAGTAATGGAACAAGCATCACCCCTTAGGACACACCAGTATTTAGATAAAATAAATACAACAAAGTGGATTGCCAGGATGTCACCTGCTTCTTTCCAGACAAATAGCTGGAGAGCCATGTCAGGGAGTTTGGATGACAGCCTGTGAGACTATGTTTGTTTGGAATGATTTTGCCTTCAACATGGGTAACTCTGCTTTACTAGAAACTAAGATAACAGATGTCTTAGTTTCTTTTAAATACACTACACATACAGGGAACAGGTAAATGACTAAGTTGAAAGCAGACAGTGAGAAGGCATCAACAAACTATCTTATTCCTTTCTTTAGAGAACAATGAATACATCTGTTTCTGATTATGGATTTTATTAAATGCAGTATATTCACAGAGATCATTATGTGGTAAAGGAGCTGCTTACTGAACCAACAAGAAATAAGATTTGAATTTGCGCTAAGGGGTGAGGAATGCATCTCGAAGAAAGTTATACTGGGCTACAGCAGAACATGTTAAGTACATTGCTGATTAAGTGGGAGGACAATGAATGTCTTTTGCTAGATTTATAGATGGTGATAGTGAAGACACAAATCTGTGAGAGTGCTGTATATGGTAACTAGGATTTGGCAGATGAGATGCTGGGAATTTGAAGTAAAAGGGCAGTGGTCCCCATGTTTGTGTGTGTGTGTGTGTGTGTGTGTGTGTGTGTGTGTGTGTGTGTGTGTGTGTCTATACACGTGTCTCTGTTTAAGAGATGAAGCTGCACTGAATAGCAATGGGTCAAAAATGTATTTACTGCTGCATACCATCTAACATGCAGATGCAACAATGAAAAGGCTAAATTTTAAAATGAACAAAATGCAAGCTACCATATTCACACTTGCACAAGCCCACATTTTTATAACTTACCATCTTATGCCATAACACTAGTAGCCATTTGAATCTGTATCATATCCATAACAGCTACATATACTAATGCTTTTTGGTGCAAATTATTTACATTTCTTACAGAGAATGGCTATGGATGCTAGATGTACAAATACATGTTCATGTTCACATTCTTAAAGTCAAAAAATTGAATATCTGGTGTAGGCATACTTGAAACTATGTGCTTTGCTAAAACCAGTATTTGATTCGCAAGCCTTTGGAGCCAAACAGCAAGAACCATGATAAAAACAACCACAGAAAAACCAAGAGTCTTCTCTTTATTGAACAAACTGATTTTCTTTAAGAAATTAGTATAAACTCTGGTAAATGAAGACATTGATGTTTAACTGATACTCAGTGAAAATTGCTAAGGATTCAGTGCACCACCCAACCACAGAAACTGTAGGTCTTAATGCTAAAGATTTAGAGCACTTATGAATCTGAGGTAAGAGAACAGTACAGGAAGAACTGAAGTTTAAGCATTGTCATTTCATTGTTTGTTAAAAATGTTTATAGAGATTAATACATGATCCGGGAGCTCCTCCATGTCTCTTTTCATGTAGTGCAGGGAGGTACATCTCAGGTCATTCACACCAACATGGAAAATGACAGTCATATTTGTACTTGTTGTGAAATGACCTGAGTTGCTAGTTGGCATCATTTATGGTTGGAACTTCAATGGTATCTGATCATCTTTGAAACTTCGACTTTCATTCTATTAATGAAATGAGTTGTTGTACCCTACCCAACACACTAGTCATAGGTGACGCTATAGTCAGGCACACTGATGTCCCACTCACCAGGCTAAACAAGGAGAAAGTTACTGTCCCTGGACTACATGAAAGGAGACATGGAGGAGCTCTCCGGTCATGTAGCCCAGGCAGGTATGACCCTAGCCCTGAGTAGCATCCTGCCATTGCCCAGAATGATACCACAATACAAGGACAAAATGATTGACTTCAACAATTGGCTAAGCTTCTGGTGTCATTCTAAGGGGATCCAGTGTCTGTCTGCCTTGGACAACATGATCGACAGACCATGATACTTTGCCAGAGATGGCCTGCACCTGTTGCTCCTGGGATTCCGGATACTGGCTAAGGCTCTTGCCACCCCTGTAGTGCCTTTTTTAGGCAAGGTTCAAATGACAAACCCACCACCATAGCAGGTATAAGCAAGCAAAATCTGAGGGTAATGCTAATCAATGCTAGAAGTCTAAACCTAAAAATGTACTCACTCGAGGCACTCCTTAAAATGGAGAACATAGACATCTGTGCAGTGACGGATACCTGGTTCAAGGCTCCAGACAGCACCCCTGCATTACCCGGCTATAACTCATACCACACCTTTCGGCCACCTAACTGGACCGAAACACTAAAGGAGGAGGCATGTCCATATTCATTAAGGATACCCACACCTCCAGGCAAACTGCTCAATATAATGCATCCGAAATTATCCAAGTGAAACTAACACTGGACAAGACTGCAATCCAGGTTGTAGCTTGTTACAGATTCCCCCGCCATGCCCCAGGATGCCCACTCCACATTTCTTGATATACTGAGTGATATTAAGGTACAGCCCAATACCTTAATAATGGGTGATTTCAACTACCCCACCATGAAGTGGGAAAACTACTCATGTACTAACTCATTTGCTCAACACTTTCTGGAATTCATAAATTCCAATGCCCTGGATCAGCTTGTCCATACCCCCACCAAGGGCAGCAATATCCTGGACCTGGTCATTACCAATATGGGCAACCAATGTTCCATGCCAGAGGTCAACTCCTCGCTGGTCAGATCCAACCACAAGCTAATTACTCTAGACATCAATATCCCGCCCCCACCCCCCATTAAGGAAACCACTGTAAAAAACTTCTCCAAATCCAACTTCATGCTTCTTAAGACAGAAGTGGCAAGCTTCACGACACCCATAAAGATGGAAAATAGAGGTACGACTGCTGAATAGGTTCATAGGTAGGTACTAGGCTATTGGCCATATTGCCTATATAAGCCTAGCCAAAAAGGTACCCTGGCTTTTGCCACCCAAGAAAATTATTTTCCTGTGCCCCTGTCGAGCAGAGCCACAGAAGTTATCCCCAGGGTGAATTTCCTATTTTCCATCCAATCATCAAGATTTTTCTTGAAGAGTGCTAATGAGGAGCTTTGCTTGATATAGATGGGTAGTTTGTTCCAGAGTATGGGAAATCTCTGTGACAGGAATCTGTCCCTCCAGCATGTTCTGATTATTGTGGTGACAAAGTTTAGGCCCCTAGAACATGTAGCTCAGAGGGATTGGGGATTTCTTTAAGTGGAGCATGTCCAACAGTTCTGGGGTTAACATAGCTTTGTATGTTAGGCAGAGATCACCTCTGAGTATGCGATATGCAATGGAGTAAAGCTGGAGTTTTTTGAGATGGTCTGCATAGGGGATTTGTTTGAGGCCAGTAATCCTCTTTGTGAAGTATTTCTGTGGCCATTCCAGTTGTTGTAGATGTCTTGTGAGGTACATACCAAAAAGGGCATTGTACTCTGTAATGGGTCTAATGATTGATGAGTAGAGAGGAACAATGACCTCTTTTTTCCCTGGATGAGAAACCTTTTGTGATGAGTTGTGCCATGCAGAAGGATTTCCTGACTACTGTGGTGATGTGATTATTAAAGGAGAGACTACTGTCCACCTGTGTCCCAAGGTCTGTTATCACACTTTCGGTGTTAAGTAGCCTATGTGGTAGCTCATGGGTACAGAGTTTTTACCAAAGGGGATGACATTGCACTTTTTGGCATTGAGCTTGAGGCTATGACTTTGACACCAGGCACCTGTCTCAATGAGGCCCTTTTGTAGGATGTCCACATTGTTAGGAGTTTCGATTATGGCTCCTAGTTTGCAGTCATCTTCAGACTTTGCTAGCGAAAGACCTTCAGTGTTAGCCTGTACTACAGAAAAGTAGATACCAAACAGGAGAGGACTCAGGACTGAACCCTGTGGTACTCCACTTGTCAAAGGTCTGAAGTCAGATTTGAAGTCTGCTACTTTCACAGTGTGGGTTCTGTCAGTGAGCCAGTTGGCAACCCATCTTGTGACATAGGGATTTATACCTAGTTTAGTGAGTTTATCTATAATTCCAGAGTGGGGGATGGTGTTGAAAGCCTTGGCAAGATCTAGATAGGCTGTGTGAACCACTTTACCCTCATCTACGGCTTTGGTGACTGCTTCAAAGAAGTCTATCAGGTTTAGGAGACATGATCTTCTTTTTACAAACCTTTACTGGGTGGGGTCCAGAGTTTGGAGATTACCAATGTCTTTGTTTATAAGTTCCATGATGATACGTTCCATGGCCTTGCAGACCAGGCTAATGGGGTGGTAGTTCCTGGGGTCCATGGTAGCTCCCCCTTTCTGGAGTGAGATAACTGTCACTGTGCACCATTCAGTGGGCACAAAGCCTGAGGTGAGGCTATGATTGAACATGGAACTTAGGTGGGGTGACAGTTCATTCTGTAGTTCATGTAGAACGCAGCTGGGATGTTGTCAGGTCCCATGGATGCTGTGTTCTTGGCTTTGGTGAGTGTGGCTTTTACCTGTGCAGCTGTGATTACAGGAACTTTGCATTCTTCCGGTATAGAGATGGGCCCTTTAGGGGGTGAGAGGTGGGTAAAGTTAGCACTGATCCTATCTGCCAAGATGTTGGCAATATCAGTTGGTTCTGTATATTTAGTGCCATTGTGCTGTAACTCAGAGCAGATCTGAGTGTTGCCATTGAGATTCTTGACACAGCTATAGAATGCTTTGTGGTTGTCTTTAGAATCAGTGGCGATTTTGTTTTCATAACTAGCTTTGGAGGATTTTATGAGGGATCTCAGCTTCTTACTGAGGCAGACCAGGGAGTTCCTCCAATCATGGGATTTTACTCTTTTTTACAACAGTTTCTTTCTTCTGTTGTAGAGTTTGTTTATGGTAGGCGACCACCATATTGGCTTCTTTTTTTTTAGAGGATAGCATCTTGGTTCTGTTAGGGATAGTATGATCTATGCACTTGTGTAAGTGCTTATAAAGTGCATTTGTGTAGGATTCAGCAGTCGTGCCTCCATTGTCCATATGCATGGGTGTCATGAAGTTTGCCACTTCTGTCTTAAGAAGCGTGAAGTTGGCTTTGAAGAATTTTTTTTACTGTGGTTTCCCTAATGGGAAATGGGGGCAGGATGTGGATGTCTAGGGTGATTAGCTTGTGGTCGGATTTGACCAATGGGGAATTGACGTCTGGTGTGGAACACTGGTCAACCATGTTGGTAATGACCAGGTCTAGGATATTGCTGCCCCTGGTGGGGGTGTGGATAAGTTGATCCTAGGCACTGAAATGTATGAATTCCAAAAAACATTGAGCAAGAGTGTTGGTACATGAGTAGTTTTCCCAGTTAATGGTGGGGTAGTTGAAATCACCCTTTATTAGGGTGTTGGGTTGTACCCTAATTTTTTCCATTGTCTCAAGAAATGAGGAGTGGGAATCCTGGGGCATGGTGGGGGATCTGTAGCAAGCTACAATTTGGATTGTGGTCTTGCCCAGAGTTAGTTGCACTTGGATAATCTCAGATGCATTATGCTGAGCAACTAGCCTGGAGGTGTGGATATCCTTAATGAATATGGACATGCCTCCGCCTTTAGTGTTTCAGTCCAGGTTAGGTGGCTGAAAGGTGTGGTATGAATTATAGCCTAGTAATGCAGGTGGGCTCTCTGGAGCTTTGAACCAGGTCTCTGTCACTGCACAGATGTTGATGTTCTCTATTTTAAGGAGTGCCTCGAGTGAGTGCATTTTGAGGTTTAGACTTCTAGCATTGAGTAGCATTACCCACAGATTTTGCTTGCTTGTACCTGTTATGGTGGTGAATTTGTCATTTGAACCTTGCCTACAAAAGGCACTATAAGGGTGACAACAGCCTTAGCCAGTATCTGGAATCCCAAGGAAAACAAGTGCAGGCCATCTCTGGCAAAGCATCGTGGTCTGTTGATCCTATACAGTCCTATACAAATGCACTGTATAAGCACATACACGAGTGCCTGGATCGTGACATCCCCAACAGAACCAAGACACATTCCTCCAAAAAAAAGGAAGCCAATCTGGTGGTCCCCTGCCATAAACAAACTCTACAACAGAAGGAAGAAGCTGCTGCAAAAAAGAGTAAAATCTCCTGATTGCAGGAAGTCCCTGGTCAGCCTCAGTAAGAAGTTGAGATCCCTCATAAAATCTTCCAAAGCTAGTTATGAAAATAAAATCAACACTGATTATGAAGACAACCACAAAGCATTCTACAATTATGTCAAGAATCTCAATGGTGACACTTAGATCTGCTCTGAGCTACAGCACAATGGCACTAGATATACAGAACCAACTGATATTGCCAACATCCTGGCAGATAGGTTCAGTGCAAACTTCAGCCAGCCTCACCTCCCCAAAGGGCCCATCACTATACCGGAAGAATGCAAAGCCACTGTAATCATGGCTGCACAAGTAAAGACCGCACTCTCCAAAGCCAAGAACACAGCATCTATGAGACCTGACAACATCCCAGGCTGCGTTCTGCATGAACTACAGAATGAACTGGCACCCCACCTAAGTACCATGTTCAATCATAGCCTCACTTCAGGCTTTGTGCCTACTGAATGGTGCACAGCAATGGTTATCCCACTCCACAAAGGGGGCACCACCGTCCCATTAACCTGACGAGTCTGGTCTGCAAGGCCATGGAACGTATCATCTTGGAGCTTATAAACAAGGACATAGGTAACTTCCAAACTCTGGACCCCACTCAGTTTGGGTTTATAAAAGGTAGGTCATATCTCCTAAACCTGATTGACTTCTTTGAAGCAGTCACCCAGAGCTGTGGATGAGTGTAAGGTGGTGCACACAGCCTATCTTGACTTTGCCAAGGCTTTCAACACCACCCCCCACTCTGGAATTATAGATAAACTCACTAGACTGGGGATAAATCCCTATGTCACAAGATGGGTGGCCAACTGGCTCACTGACAGAACCCACACAGTTATAGTATCTGACTCCAAATCCAACTTCAGACCAGTGACAAGTGAAGTACCACAGGGCTCAGTCCTGGGTCATCTCCTGTTTGGCATCTACTTCTTAGAAGTCCAGGCTAATACAGCAGGTCTTTGGCTAATGAAGTTGGCAGATGACTGCAAACTAGGTGCCATAATAGTATTGCCTAATGACGTGGACATTCTACAAAGGGGCCTCACTGCGACTGATGCTTGGTGTCAAAGTCATGGCCTCAAGCTCAATGCCAAGAAGTGCATTGTCATCCCCTTTGGGAAAAACACTGTACCCATGAACTACCACATAGGCGGTAGCCTACTAAACACCGAAAGTGTGATAAATAAGAGACCTTGGAACACAGGTGGACGGTAGTCTCTGCTTTGATAATCACATCACCACAGTAGTCAGGAAATTCTTCTATGTGGCACACCTCATCACAAAGGGGTTCACCTCCAGAAAAAAGAGGTCATTATTCCTCTCTACTCATCCCTCATCAGACCGATTATAGAGTACAACGCCCCATTTGGCATGTACCTCGCAAGACATCTACAACAACTAGAAAGGCCACAGAAATACCTCACTAAGAGGATTACTGGCCTCAAACAGATGCAATACGCAGACCATCTCAAAAACCCCCAGCTCTACTCTGCTGCTTATCGCCTACTCAGAGGCATCCTCTGCATAACATACAAAGCCATGTCAAACCCAGATCTGTTGAAGATGCTACACTTAAATCCCCAATCCCTCTGAGCCACATGCTCCAGAGATCTAAATCTTGCCACCACAATAAACAGAACATGCTGGAGGGATAGATTTCTGTCCCAGAGACTTCCCATGCTCTGGAATAGACTACCCATTCATGTCAAGCAAAGCTCCTCATTAGCCTCCTTAAGAAAAATCTCAACAATTGGATGGGAAAAGGAAATTCACCCCTGGGATCACGTCTGTGGCTCTGCTAGACAGGGGCGCAGGAAAATAACTTTCTTGGGTGGCGAAAGCCAGAGAACTTTTTTGAATAGGCTAATATAGGCCCCAAGGCTGATAGCCTAGTACCTACATATGGACCTATGAACCTAAGAATAAAGTTGCATGCATTTTTCCTTTGAAGAACTCAAACATGTGATTGCAGATTCTGTATTCTCCTTTTGTCCTGTAGCCCATCCACAAAAAACACAAAACATATAGCCATTGCATCCATTTATTATGTAACACTGCACAACTGAAAAATGACACCAATGTCCACCAGTGAAGATGTCATATACATAAAACCAGTTAACATGACCCCCTCCACCCTGTACCAGCCTGCTTGTGTACCCAAGCCAAGTGGCATTACCTAGTGCCCCCTTAGGTACCTTGATAATTATTCCTTTACATTTATATACATCATTTCTCAGTCTGTTAAGACCAAGTTGCCCAGGAAAAGAAAGGGTATATAAAGGGGGAAGGCTGCACAGTGACTGCCCACACCTGCAATGCCAGGAAAAAAGAGGGAAGCAAACTGAGACAGACAAACTACCAAAATGAGAAGTAGAGTGACTGTTGAACAATAAATATTCAGTCTTCAATAAGACATGACCCCTGACATAGGGAAAACATGGGACCACTAGTTTCACTGGCAAAACAGCATTTGTCTTGCAGCCTATCCCCCCCCCCCCAAAAAAAAAAAAACCCATAAAACACATAACCATTTATCAAGTAACACTGAACAACAGAAAAGCAACTGCAGTGTCCACCAGTAAATGTCTTCAGCCTAGGCCTCCACTAACAAGGGGTGTTGCATGCCCAAGTGGACTATCCCAGTAAATAAACAAATTAAATGGCACCTACCCAACAGATCCAAAGTACTACAGAAGACCAGAATACCTTTGTTCTGTGGTGCTGATAACAAAAAAGACACTGAATCCCTGGTTATCTTTGAAAGCAAGATATGCTTCTGCACAAAGCCAATATCATTTCTCTCCAAGTGTGCAATGGCAGCATGGGGAAGAGCTTCCTGATCAAGAACAAAGACCATGATACCAGCAAAGACTAGTGAAAGCTGTCCAGGAGATAATCTGGTCTGCAGGAAAAAGTAGCAGAAATGACCCATTCAGGCAAACCACTGCCATGCTGGCTGCGTGAGAAATAAAGGAATGCCCCAGTGTCAACACCCATCTAAAACTTGAAACAAAATACACACTGGACTAAACAGTCCTGACAGTTATCTGATATGAAATAGAAAAGCTTTAGAAGGCCACCTGCCTATATGTTTCAGAACTTCAACTGACCACCCTTCCTGGACCATATCAGTAGCCCTCCTTGGGTAGGGCACTTAAAGATCTGCTGAGAATGATACCAACATCCATAAAAGGGATAAGGTGACCTGAAGGGAGCTTGAACAGAAATTCCTGCAAAGGCACAATGCCATGAAGCTGACGCAGGGTGCTTGCCCACCAAACCAGGCAAGTGACTGTGCACTCTGCTCATTCCAAAGTAATTGTGGCTTAGCTTTGTGACCTAACAATCAAATTCACCATGACTTCTTGGTTCAAGATGATGTGCCTCCAGTGCAGTGACTGCAGGAGCTCATTAATCCCAAATGCACCTGCAAAAAGCCTTGAAAACAATGTGGCCCACACCATGTAACTATGGTAATCTTCAGCTATAAAAAAAATACTTAAAATAACTGAACAGACAGCTCTATCAATCAGCCTCCTCCCATCCTGGACTGGACCCTTTAACCTTTCCCATCTTCTTATAACTCTACCAATAGTCCAGTGTTTGGCATAATCAAGAATCTACAAAGATTTTGCTGACCAAGTTAAAGCCACCAACTCAATGTGAAAATAGTTAACTGCCTTGTTAACCAAACATCTTGATAACACATAATGCATGATAAGAGTCAAAACCCAATTACTCTCCCTCCATATGGCAGGCTTTTAAATGGAAGAAGGGCCAAAACAAAGGACTTCCTGGTACTGCTCGTCTAAGAGTTACTCAGCAGACTAATTATCAGTCTTCTCTAATAAGCCAGATTTCCCAGGAAATTGTTTTTACCTGTCTGCACCCTGGGCTGACTCCTGGAACCTGAAAAGTTGAAAGTGAGAGAAACTATCAGCTGTGACATTGATCTTGCAAGGAACAAGCCTGGAACAGAAGATCAAATTAATCCAGAGACTAAATAACAACAGCAGCCTTAAAACAGACAGCACCCACCATGATATAGATGACTTTGTCAACGGAAACCTGACCACTGCTTGATTGTCTGAGTGGAAAACAATCTTGTGGTTCCTGATCAGTCTTTTGTAACAACAGTAGCCACCCAGATCATAATTACTTCCAAAAAAAGTGATATCTCTCTTTCTGTTATCCATCCAGGAGGCAGGCCAAAGGAGGAAAACCACTGGCTGTCCAAGTAAGCCCCCATCCCATGGCAACCCACTGCATCAATAAAGTGGTGCAAAGTCTTGGAAGTCTCCCAGATGGTTTTCCAAAAAAATCACTCATAACAGGATAGAAAGACTGATCACAGCTAAACATCCTCCCTAATACTTTATCTACCCAGTTCAACCATCAAATAATCCTAATTATTTTAATCTCTGTCTCTCTCTCTCTCTCCCATTGCACTGAACACATAGTATGTCTGACAATTGCTGATGCAATACTTAACATAATCTCACTAGCAAAAGAACTTTTGCAGCTGGATTACATCTCCAGTTGCAAAAGTACAAAAGAAGCAATACCTTCAGTTAAAATTTATGTAAGGCAGTTTCCAAGAATCAAACTTAATTTAATTGTTTTCCCTCACTTCTGCATTAGTGTATTCTGTACTGTAGTGTTGAATCTGCTGGAGGGACATCTCCATCCCCACCCACAACCACAGGCCCTATACTGCTGAAGGTGAAGCTAAATTAACACTTTAGCAGTGTAAAATTTCCCTGGAAAGGCAACAAAAGCCCATAATAATAAAATTAAATGCTGTGACTCATGTCAAGTATTTGTATCCATCAACATTGTACTTCACTAATTGTTTTCTGATGTAACCATCTGTGAGGGGAGGGGTAGCTTTATTCCATTGAAGTCCCTGATTGGCCCTCACCTCATCTCAGTTGTTTCTCCAGCTACTATAGCCTCATTTCAAGCCAAATTCACAGCAATACTGCCTATTGCAGTTAACTTATTTGTATGTTAATAGCAATCTAGCAGCTTGTCTTACATTTTTGAAAATTATCAGGACTTGCCTTACCTCCTACCTTGCTGCAGTTTTACAGATTGTTTTCCTGGTACTTACTCCACCATGGGTCGACCTGCTCCAATCAGCCCTTGCTATGCTCAGGTTTCACTACGCTCCCCTACCGTACCCCCAATTCCCACCCACTCCGATTACATCTACACTTATACCTCACTTACTCCACCTCCTCTACTGATCCTCCTATTCTGTACCTAACTGCACTATCCAATCACAAACTGTTCTCGTTATACCACTCCCCACTTCTGTTCTAAATTCCTTTTCACATCTCACTCTGCTCCCTCCCCATCAAAACCTACTTGTTCTCCACACTAGCACTACTCATCACCTCACCTCACCACACTACAACAGTTTTGCATCACTACCCAGGCTGTTTTCCTCCTGTATCACCTTATTCATCCTCCTCTTCTCATTCCTAACATCCCGCCATAGTAATAATAAATGAGCAGACCTTAGCCATTACTTCATCCTCACCTATCAACCATCTTCCCACTAGCTACTCAATAGTGTCTTCAAACTTATTTCCCATAACTCTAGTCCACTGTTGTAGCCTCAAAATACTAATATATTTCATCCCCAATGTCAAGATAATACTTCTACCCATCTCTGCTAAAAATGCCATACTAAACAAACCATCTTTCTCTACCATACATCAGTGCGGTAGCATTCACCCCAGTCCAGGTCCCAGTCAAACCCCTAAACCAAAGAATACATCTTAAAAGTTTAAAAATAGTTACTCTTAAACATTAGAAACATATGCAACATAATAACAGATTTTCATGCCTGGATGACCCAACACAACCCAGACATCCTAGTCACAATAGAGACATGGCTAAAGCTTGAAATAAAAGATGCTGAAATACTAGCTCCTGGTTATAATATTATTATGCTCAATAGAGCTCATAAGAAAGCAGGTGGAATGGCTATAATCTTCTCAAATATGCTCACAGTAACTCCCTATACAGGCATAATCCCACATTTTGGAAAAGTAGAAATCCTAATCTCATTCCTAAATTTAAAAGAGTCAACAGCATATGCATTCCTGTGCTATGTCTCCCACAGGACAGAATATTCCAATACTTGAAAACATACTATCTTGAATAGCAGATGCAATCACAAATGAAATTATCCTCTTGTGTGATGTAAACATTGACTGGCAGTCTTTATCCACAAATTCAGCAATCAACAGCATGAACCTCTTTGGATTCACTCAGCATGTTAATATACCAACAAGATATAGCAAAAATAACTCCTACCAATCTATCCTGGATTGGATTCTGGTTACCAACCCATTTAATTTTACCTCTTCAGGTACCCTCCCTGATACACTAAGTGACCACCTGCCAGCTTATATCCACAGGAGTATTACACAACTAACAAAGGAGCATAAGTACAAAAATGCCTGTAATCTATCCAGTTTCTCCAAGGAGGCTGTCATTGAAGCTCTGAAAGCAGTAATGGCCCTTTATAAAAAGACTCTCCTTAAATGATGCAGCTGAATACTTCAATGTAGCATTTTTAAATATTCTTAACACCTTAGTCCCACAGCATACAAAAAGAATTAAAAACAGCCATACACCATGGCCCACCAACCAATGCAAACTCCTTATGAAAGATAGAGACAAAGCATGGACTAACTGGCAAAAGAATAAAAATTACACAAATTAGTAACTATTCAGACATCTATGAAGCCAATTCAAGAAACAACTTACTAGAGATAAAAAAAAAGTGTTAATTATACTCACCTACAAGATAGCCATAAAAACAACCCTAAAAAGTTCTGGTCCTCCATATCCTCTCATCAACCCAGGTACAAAAAAGATCTCAGCTCATACTAAGACTTTCCACCTCTTCAAACAGCTATCTTCTTCAATACACGCTTCATAAAATGAATAGCAAACGTAACCTCAAACTCAACTAACACACTCCATTCCACACAGCTAACTTCCCCTACCTTAGGTGCTAGCACATTTCCTTTACAAAACTCATCTAACTGCAACCTCTCCAATGCACACACAGACAACTCCAACCAGTTTACCTTTCAACTAGTTTCCATAACGGTCATTAAAAAGCCTTTACATAAACTAAAACCTTATTCCTCCTCAGCCGACAACTGTTCCTCAGAATACCTAAATTTAGCTGCAGGTGCAATAGCATACCTTATCAGCATTGTTATTACTAGATAAATAATAGACTCCTATGTCCATAACTTGTGGAAAATGGTCCATATTATCCCGTTACATAAAGGAGGTAATTCCACTGACATTACAAATTTCCATCCCATAGCCATCCTCTCTCCCCTCTCTAAAATCTTTGAAGGATGTATACGTCACTAATTTCTCCATTATCTCTTACAAAATAAGCTAATCACCAGTACACAACATGGTTTTCAACCAGACCACCTCTACTGCATTACTGTCATTTTCAGACACTGCCAATAAAGCTCAGAACTCTAATAAATGTGTATTTGCAGTGTTTCTAGATCTATCAAAAATCTTTGACATGGTGTCTCACAGTAAATTCTTCAATCAGCTTTCCACCCTGGGTCTAGTTCTCTAGCTGCCTTGCCAACATGCAGCAAGCTGTAAAATGGCAAGGATCCATTTCTGCATATCTTCCCACTTCCACAGGAGCACCACAAGGATCCATCCTTGGTCCTCTACTATGGTCCTCTACTATTTAACATTTTTATCAAAAACCTACATTCATCTTCTTGTGAAAGATCCTTGATTCAATATGCAGATAACTCTACCAATATATGCTCTTCAAAAACCTTAACTCACCTCCAAGAAATTATTCAACAAGCTGTAATCTCCATTAAAACCTGGCTTAAAGGACACAACTCCTATTCACCCCCCATGAAAACAAACGTCCTCTTTATCCAAAAAGCCCACACCCATAACAAAGCATTTTTTAAAATCTTTTCAGCAAATGGCACTGAAATTGAATTAGTCCACCAGACCAAACTATTAGGTGTCATAATAGATGATAATCTTAAATATGAGGCAGATCATGCCTTCTAAACTTGGTTGACTTTTTCGAAACAGTCACCAAAGCCATTGATGAGGGAAAGGCAGTCCATACAGCCTACCTCGATTTGGCGAAGGCCTTCGATACAATACCCCACTCGGGTATCATTGAAAAACTCATCAGCTTAAATGTTAACCCATACATCACAAGATGGGTTGCAAACTGGCTGAGTGACAGAACCCACAGGGTCAGAGTTGCTGGCGCCATGTCAGACTCAAAGCCTGTCACAAGTGGTGTACCACAGGGCTCAGTCCTGGGCCCACTCTTGTTTGGCATCTACTTTTCCAAGTACAAGCAAACACAGGAGGGTTATGGCTGACAAAGTTTGCAGATGACTGCAAACTGGGCACCATAGTAGAAAACACATCTGACACAGATATCCTTCAGAAGGGTCTCACAGAAACGGATAACTGGTGCCAGAGCCATGGCCTAAAGTTAAATGCCAAAAAATGCATAGTCATACCCTTCGGGAAAAACAAGGTTACCCCTAGCTACCAAATAGGTGGCAATCCACTGAGCACAGAAGAAGTTATCAGGGACCTGGGGACCCAGGTTGATAGTAGTCTGTCATTCGACACCCATGTAGCTAAAGTAGTTAGGAAGACCTTCTACATTGCCCACCTTATCATGAAGGGATTCTCATCTAGATCAAGGGAGGTCATAGTCTCCCTATACTCATCACTCATCAGACCAATGATTGAGTACAGTGCCCCATTCGAATGTATCTGACCCGACACTTGCAGCAGCTGGAGAGGCCACAAAAGTTCCTCACCAAAAGGATAAAGGGTCTCAAACATCTGTCCTATGCTGCCCGACTGAAAGAACTCCAGCTCTATTCAGTCGCACCGCTTGCTCAGAGGTGACCTTTGCCTAACATACAAGGCCATGTCAAACCCAGATTTGATGAATATGCTTCACCTCAAAAATCTAGATCCGTCAGAGCCACAAGGGCGGAGACTTAAACCTCGACACGGCTATTAATAGGACGTGCTGGAGGGATAGATTCATCACCCAAAGACTCCCTATGCTGTGGAATAAAATCCCAGTATATGTGAGGCAGAGCACCTCGCTGGCCTTGTTCAAGAGAAATCTTGACCAATGGATGGGAGATCGCAGATATACCCCAGGGATTACCTCAGTGTCACTGCTCAACAGAGGCACAGCAAAATAATGGGTATAGTTCCCCATACTAAAGGGGTGGCGTAAGCCACAAAACTATGGGCTAGGCTTGTAAATGCCCTCGGGCAGATAGCCTAGTATGAACCTATGAACCTATGAACCTATGACATTTACATCCAAAACAATGTCAAGAAAACCCATCAAAAACTAGGCATACTATACAGAAACAAACACTTTCTGAGCACACAAACATTGCTCTAACCAAAATAATACCTTCTGCTCTCCCTACTCTCTCAAGCACCAGCTACAACAAAATTGCCAAGTTTGCTACTAATTCATCCTCCTTTACCCATCACTGTAAAGCCCTGCATACCCTTATAACTGGCTAGAACTCCCTCTCCACCTATCCTACATTCAACTTATAACAATAGATACAATCATACACAAACCATTAGCCTGCCCAACTCTTATGCCTTTAATCAACATATATTTCCCTAAAAGAATCCTTAGATCAGAAGACAAAAAACTTCTCAGCATAAAAAAAACAAACAAAAACAACAAACAAATACCCTGAACAAAGCATATACTCATTTGCAGTAGCAAAAAATGGAACTCCTTACCTCTAACCACCAGAACTATTTCTAACCTACCAATCCTTAAAAGAATGCTTTACAAAATATTGGGCCTGCACCTGTGCCAATCCTTGCTGAACTTACTCTCTGTACTTCACTCACCCCCTTCAACCTAAATGACACTTCACAATTCTCTCCAGGCTCCTACTCCACTCCTTTTTATTTTCTCCACTACCTTACCTTATTTAATTCATCTCTTCAGACCTTTCCTCTACCTCTTTCCTCCCTACTCACCTAGGCTACCTGAAGACACCCTACCCTGTACTCTCCTTATAATCTCCTTCTCTCCAACATTCTTCCTTCTAGAACCATAATACGAAGACCGTCTCTCAAACTATGACATCACTCAATTTCCCCTCACTGTCCCTAATAATGTAATCTCTAAGCTCTCTTTAAATATCTTATTAGAATTGTCTCAGGTCTTATCATACCTCTCAACCTCTTAGTGCAAGAAATCTGGACAAAGCCCAACAAAATGGGGGACAAAGACCAAAAATAGTGACAGATGTTAAATATTCATCTTATAAACTTAGAAAGTTGCTAGAGGAACAAGGTTGAGTTAACATATACTTTCTGAATGATTTGAATTCTGAAACTCAAATGCATTGTCATTATTTAGTGACTTCAATCCTCAGATCATTCCAGTGATTTGTCAGAAAACTACAAATTTCATGAGGAATAGACCAAAAGTATGAGGTACAAATTTGGACAATCTGCAGAAAACTGGACAGTTAAGAGATATAGGTCTCAGCTATTACATACTAATCTATGTAACAAGTAGTATGACAACTGAATTTTTCCTCATATTTTCTCCAACATATGTTTTTCATTGCACTCTGCTATGACACATATGTTCTGTGTTTTTCTCATTAAAATGTTTTTTCACTCTTATGTTTTGCAGTGTAATGTGATACTTTGTGGTTTAAAATATCTGTACTTGATTTTGAATGATTGCGATTGTGGAATTTTTCTCCCAGGGCCTCGCTGAAAATGGTCATTTTCTGGCCCAATCAGACTTTCCCAGTAAACAAATGTCAAATAAATAAATAAACAAATAAACAAATAAATAAATGATAATAATAAATAATACTCTTACTGACCCACACCCATGGGGTCTACATCAAATGAATGAGAAATCCGTTCATCGAATACTTAATGATCGAAGCTTCACGGACATCGAAAACTGTATTGTGGGGTCTCAGTACAGTAAGGATTAGGGTATTTGCCCTTTCCTCACTGTAGTGCGATCTCGGAGTTAGAATATATATTTATCAGGGAGTGTGGGGGGGGGGCAACCCCACCACAATACCGTTTTCAATTTCTGTGACGTTTCGATCATTACGTATTTGATGAATGGATTTTTCGTTCATCTGATATAGACCCGTTTTTTATGCCTCCCTTTCAACATGTTGGTCAAGGATCAAATAAACAGTCTACCTGGTGCCACCACTCAATAGCAAAGTTAGGAAGGCCAAAGATTTCATAGCTTTTCAAATCCTGACCTTGAGGGCAGCCAGAAAAGATGTAATATTTCCTTCAATCACTGTAGTGTTGCTTGAGGAACCTTAAAGGCTGATGATGTCACATTAACTCCCCACCCAAAAAAAAAAGATGGATTGGCTAGAGTCCTCTATCTTATCGTCTGTCAGTGGGCCCCCAGCTGATAGTACAGCTCCACAGAATGATCCATGCTTTCCTAGCACCTTGTTAACCCTCATCTGCAATAAAGAAATCATCCAGATAGTGGATGGCTGACTGGTGAGGGGTTTTCTGTTGCCAAAACCAAAGGAGGTGCTAAACCTCTCAAAAGTGGTGCAAGCCATTTTAAATCCAGTAGGTGTTGCCTTGTCTAAATAGAAGTATCCCTTAAAATACTGTACATGCCCAAAAAGGGCTGATTCCTTAGCAAGTAGAAAGCTGACTCTGTATCCAATTTGGACAACCAGGAGTCCCTAAACATTTTTATAATGTCCACCGCCTTGTCCAAGGAAGTGTAGTAGACTTGGCCTCATCCCTGCTGATGTGATTATTAACAGAGGTACCTTGCAGGAAAGACAAGTGATGTATTAATTATAATTCTCTAATTTTCTTTTTGGGTAAAAGATCTAATGGAGAAATTCTAAAATATTCCTAAGGAGGGTCATTAAAAGGCCATCCACCCTACTCCAGCTATCAAGGCATCAAGGTGTCTTCTGACAACATATTTTCCACAATGGATCATAAAGTCTTGCAAATATTGACACCTGCTACTGCTTTAGAAATAATACAGAAAAAAAAATGAAACTTTGGAATAAAAAGGAAGTAGCCTGCCTTTCCAGATAACATTGCAATTCTACAGCCAAAGCATTGAGCTTGATAGGAGAATGTACGTATATTGCTGCAGAACACTTGAAAAAAAGGTGGATCACCAGAAGCCAGAAAAGGAAACTCTGTCTCTAGCTGTCTGGACTTGCCTGGACAGAAATGCATGATTAGTGCTGCCCTTGGCAAAGCCATTGTCATACTGAGCAACTTTCTACCAGCATCTGACTGCTGAATGGCCCTTCCCACAATTAGAGCAAGGATGCAAGAATTAGCAGGCCATCCATGAAAACCTGCCACTGCTAAAGGCTCAGCAGGCCATTCACTTCATCTGCTGCTCCTGTGGTGCGCTAGTACTAAAGGAGGCAGGCCTATCTATCATTACACTGAGCCACATATCCAGATGACATTCTTTCCAGTGTAAGGCAATGTTTATGGCCCTCACTTTACAAAAACACTGATCAGATCATGCCACATCCATGTTGAACCACCATGAAAGTGGTGTACTTCACAAATGAACATGAAATATTACAAGATAGGCAGAGCCTAGTGAAGAACCCTCTCAAATATGACTGCCATATACAACATAAACCCTGATGTCCAGCTGTCCCAACTCTTGTCCATAAATCTTGGAACTGGTTTCTTGCCAAGAACAATAAGTACTGCTACTCCACTAAATATCTGGATCCAACACTGTGCATTTCAATGAGGTGCCGAAAACCATCTGCATCTTTGAGGTCAAACAGGCCAATATAATCACCCTAACATATCTTATCCTTGATTGAATTGGAGATATGGGTGGCAATGTGTGACCCTGGTACCACAGAGCCCACGGATGACTGACCTACTGATTAAACACTTCCACAGTTGTGGCTGATACATCCATGCTCCCTTCCCTGTCTTCATTGGTGGAGCCTGATTGAACATTACCCACACCTTTGAAGGCTACCAATCTTTCTCAATCGTCATGTCAAACAGTCTGGCCCTGCCTTCTTCTGGAAAACCACTTAAATATACTTCCAATGTTCTTCTGTTGCCTGATCAGAAAAACATCCACCTCCCACTGTTTTCAATATTATCATTACCTTCTATGATATCTACTCATTGGGTTGAATAGTCATTGGTGCATCTACAGTCTGGTCAACAGTGGTCAGATAAATTGGACTTCTCCAAGAATGTAATCTAGACTTTGTAGCCACTGGCTCCCCTTCCTTGGTGTCACAGTTGGGTGTCCTTTCACTAATGCTTGCTGCCAGTGACTTGATACTGCATTTGGTTTCCAGTTTGCCAAAAAGCTTGTCCACAACCAATTCTATTCTCTCCCATCAGGATCTGAGCGCATGCAAAACACTTTACCTAAGAAAAAATGTTACATACTGGGATAAGAATTATCAACTGACTATTTAACTTTTCTTCCTGAACTCTCAAGGATCCATCCTCTGGATGGAAGACAACTATATACCATGAGAAAGCAAAGAAGAAGCCTTACACTCAGTAACACAAATAAAATAACTACCTACCAAAATGAGAATGTGAATGCACTACTAAGCCTGCATAAACCAGACCATACTCTACATTGCTATCATATTTTCCGACCTCTTATCTTCATAAACAAGGACAAGCTTAGAATTAAACATAGACAAGCATGGACACTTGTAATTACAATTCTACAAACTTAGAAGTTTTTGGAATAAGAGAATGTGGCTTAAATGCATTTCCCATTAGAGAAACTATAATTTTAATTGTGGCCATTATTAGCAGTTGCAGTCTACCACCTTTATTCCCTACTCACCAGTGATTAGGAGGGCAGTGTAAACTATATGTATTTCTTTATACATTTTTAGATTACTGAAACATCCTTACAAAACAGAGACAGAAAAGAGGCACCCCTACCATCCTGTTGTGTGTATATATTATCAAACTCCTCTCAAATAGAGAGAAAACCTCTTAGGAATGAGGCAGAAAAGCTACATTTGCTCAAGCCAACTCAACAGTGCAAAGCCAGTAGTAGGGCAACATAGAGAAACAGGCTGACAATATATACAACTCCATTCAGTGAAACGCAACAGACTAGCCACACAATGCCTCAAAAATAGATAGGCTGGGTTCTAAATACAAATTTCTGAAACTCAGACATCTGTAGCATGTCCTAACTCAGAACTTTCAGCAACTTGTCACCAAATATAGATTTTGGAGAAAGAAGAACATTATAAGTACATTTTGAGGGGTCTATATTAGATTATCGAAGTTTCAGAACTTTGAACACCATATGGTCAACACCACGTGATCGAAGTACTGAAACTTCGAAAATCTAATTAAAAAAAAAAAAACAAAGGAAAGTAAACTAAAAGTGTTTAAGCAGGGGGGCAAGCCCCACTGCACCCCCCATGTGGAGGGGCTGCACCCCCCGCTACTTAAATATACCAACTCCGAGATCTCGCTACAGTGTATGAAAGGGAAATCTTCCCTTTCTGCACCATACTCTGCTAAAGTGCGATCTCGGAGTTGGTATATTGAAGTAGTGGGGGGGTGTTGGGGCGCAGCCTTCCACTGTGGCGGTGAAGGGGGGCTTGCCCCCCCCCTGCTTAAAGCAGTTACTTTTGCTTTTTTATTTATTTATTTTTTTTAGATTTTCGAAGTTTCAGTACTTCGATCATATGGTGTCGACCATGTGGTGTTCGAAGTTCTGAAACTTCGATAATCTAATATAGACCCAATTTTGAGGAGCCCAAAGGTCATAGCCTTTAAAAATAATGGAAGGTACTTTTGACAACCGTTAGAGATTCACCCTCCATGACCTAGCAGGCAGGAGCTCCCTCTGGAAGACCTTGTTGCTATATCCCTTACTGTCAAAGAATATCAAAAATCACTATTCCACCTCACACTGCGAGTGGAATACTCCTGGTGTAAGAGATCAGTGTTCATGGATTTTGGCCCTTGTAATTCTCCACAAAGTGTTTGCCAAACTCCATGAACACTTATCTCCTGTACCAGAAGTATTCCACTCGCAATATTTGTGCAACAGATGCAAGCAACTGTGTACCCTACAGTTCTCACAGCTGATTACCAGTGAAGTAGGAAGACCCACCTTAATCCAAAAGGAGCTATTACCTCAGGTGAGATAAATTTTTTTGAAAGGGTAAGTACCAAATAGCTGCACGCCAATGTAATGAATGATGAGCGCTTAACATAATTACCTTGCTGGCAGACAGAACAACTTAAAAGTGGAATACCATTATTGCCAGGCACCACTGTTTACTGCAAACACATTGTGCCCTTTGCAAGTTAACAGACTTTATCTAAGGCTACTGCAAGTGACAGGGCTTTATAGCTTACTTAGGCTAACCCTGCTACCTGCAGCTTCAACCTAAAGTAAATTCACAAAGCACCCTCCCACCTGACCAGCTCCCCTTACTTTCTTTCTCTTAAAGAGGAACCATTAAATAAACTTTGAATATCATGCCAACAAGAAAGCATGATTGCACCTTACTACTATCTGATGGATAAAATGTCTTCTCAAATAAATGAGCAATCAGCTGAATATCAACATACTTTCCCAGCTGGTCACTGGCAGAATATCACTCATCAATAGCTGCCATAGTGAACAGTGGCAACTGAAGAAAATTGAGCCAGTCGAACTACCGCGGTGTATAGCACTGTCACTGCTGGACACTAAAGAACTCCAGCTTCCCTAAGGCATGCCCCCCCCCCCCCCCCCCACCAATGTTGTACAAGAAAAAACAACTAGTTTTGGTCAAAAAACAGCATTTGTCTAACTGTTGCTGGTCTCTTTTTTTCGCCTCAACCATGTAACTTTAAATTCTGGCATAGCATAGCTTATATAGTCAGCAGTAGACCAATTAATGTAATAATGTCTTCTTTTTAAAAAGAACTTAATAAAACTTTTTCATAAAGAGTGCTGGCAAATAAATCTGTCAGTAGCATTCCCTGATTCTATTAAATTATTCAGTCAGCCCTACCATATCATGTTTACTGAGAGATAGAGAGGCAGAGACAGACAGTGTGTGTGCATATGTTTCTGTGTGTGTGTGTGTGTGTGTGTGTGTGTGTGTGTGTGTGTGTGTGTGTGTGTGTGTGTCTTTATGTTTGCAGTTTGTTCTTAATGATATAAAGGTGCTCACAGTCAGTTACAAATTTTGTGCATATTCTCACTATACAAAAGCAATATAATGTGCACGAATGAGCAGTGTACAATTACAGTCAACATAATTACTAAAAAAAAAATTAGTACCGGATGCATAAAAATATTCAGACTGGCAATATATAATCATGCTTAGGACACTTACCAGAAGTACCAGTTTTACATGCATTCATATTTCTAATTGGTGTTCATAAATAAATTTAGGAACATCACCTGCTAATTAAAAAAAAAATGTTGGCACTTAAAATTTCCCATGTATTTATTTGTTTATTCATTCATTTAATAGACATTATTACTGAGAATATATAAAACTACTGCCATATGTCTTGAAAAATATATTCTAGGCTATTCTAGAAGGAACCACCCTGTCAGAATACTGTATTCACTTTCTACTGCAAAAAAATGGGGATATTTTGAATTCCACTGACTTATAAATTTATACACCACATTATCAAGTTGGCAGCTTTGACAGACTCTACCTTAGCATTGGAGACAGATGCTGAAAATGTAATCCATGTGCTGATAAAGCAAGCTATAATGCCCAACAGACTGGGCATTATTGAGGGAATAACAGCCCTGGCAGAGCAGTGGAGGGCCTCTTTATCCCTAGAAGGTTCATTAATTCAACACCCACTCTGGAGGGTATTATTGCACGTAGATAATGGGATATCTGATAAACTGGCTTGTATTTGTTTTGCTATTAATATATATATATATATATATATATATATATATATATATATATATATATATATATATATATATATATACATTTTTTTTAATGTAAAATAGTTCATCTGCTGAATGTTTCATAGCTGCTGTGGGATATGTAATTGCTGTTTTAGGATAACTTTTACATATAAATTATACATATACATTATGCAAGTATGTAATGTCTACAAACACACACACACACACACACACACATGTACCCAGCAGTTAACCACTTTCTCAGTCATCTACACTTCATATGTCTCATTGCAATTAGTTGAATGCAATAATACATACAGAGCAAAGGACTGCATCTCCCCCATACCACATAACTCTCAATTGTCCCTGATTTTGTAGAATGTCTGATTTTGCCTCTTATTTTTGCTGTGCTTTGACTTACAATTTATTTTCATGCTTCTTATTGTTGAGAAAAAAAAAGCATGTTGATGCACAACATTTTGTTCTCTTAACTGTTTAAGTGAATTAATATTTGAAACATGTCCCTGACTTTGGATCTATTTTATTCCATTTATGTTAGCTTTGTCCAAAATTCTTGAGCAAAGAAGTTAAGTAGAGGCATATTTCTGTGTTTCAGTGTCTCTCTCTCTCTCTCTCTCTCTCTCTCTCTCACACACACACACACACACACACACACACACACACACACACACACACACACACACACACACTTTTAATGCAGTTAACTGCATTCCTCCCATTCAATAAATCTGGCATTTTAAGTATTGTGGATGGAGAGGCGAAAGTAAAACTGCAGATCCTTGCTTGTAACTGCTTACTGCAGTTACTTTTTCTATTTTTCTTGTTTCAATTGTATTTATTTATTGATGTGACAGACATTAACAGATGCTTGCTAAATGTTAGCATAAACAATATGGTAGACATTTTTTTCTGTGCTTCACGGCAGTTAAATTTGCTGCCATGAGGTTGTAGACTTGTTGCCAGGCTCTCTCTGTACATTAATATCCTCTTGGAGAATGCACATTCTCTGACAGCATACTGTTTGGAACATCTGCCCAACATCTGTTGAGAAATATGCTCTGTTTCAGATTTCACACAATACTCTGCTTTAAATTGTAGGTGCATACCTGAACTATGCAAAAACGCAGTTTACATATTGTTATCATAAAATACACAGACATGAATTGTTAAGAGTAAATAAGTATTATGGCTGTTTTGTCAGAGTCAGTGTGGTGTCACCGAATACTATTATTCCACATCAGGAAGAAATAAAAGGCTGCCAGTTATTTATACTTTAAACTTGGTGCAGTACCTTTAAGAGTTACATACATTAAAACCATATATGTTTTTATCTTTGGTAAAATAGTCTTTCCTCAACTAAAGATAACATCAATGGAAGTTGCTATGCCCCTAAATGGGGTGCCATTTTGTTGGACAATAGAAGCATACTAATATGTATGCTTCAAGCTGTGATGCTGACATTCTAACTTGCTATTAATTTATTGTTGATTTTTTATTTTATAGCAAGACTTGTTAGACATATTATTTGTTTTTTAGCAACATATTCATCATTCTAGTATTAATAAGACGCTTACCCTTAGTGATAATGATTCAAAAATCAGTTTAGTTGTTAAAATTTACAAGGATTTAGAAGATTTATTTACTTTTGAGACAGCTATTATTTATACTAAAGTAATTCAAATAATTTTTACATAGTTCAGGTATGCAACCACAGTTTGTTAAACAGAATATTACAATATCTGAAATGGACTACGCTTCTCATTTATCAACAAATGGACTACATTTTCAGCAAATGTATTCAAGGCTAAGTATAGCTTCACATTTAGAAGCTGTGATGCAAGGGAGCAGGCTAAGAAAAAACTGATTAAAATATATTCCCCAAGATTCAATAAAGCCTACATGGTAGTTTTAATCTGTGTGTGCATCATGACAATATGCCACATGACCGAGGACAGTTTTAGATTCAGTAGCGCCGTGTAGAGGAGCACACCCCCGCACAAACCAGATAAATGCAGATGTATGCCAATTACAGCATATGCAGCTGAATCACATGCTAATCAATCAATCCAACATGGTGGAGCTATTCAACAAGCTATAAAGCATCCCTGTAGACTCCATGCTGGTTTTTACTGCAAATTCCAAAGCTTTCGGAATACAGCCATGAAAAGGAGTCTACACGGACAGAATGTTTGGGGCTGATGTTGCTTTAATACATATGTATGTGCTACAGGCTGAAGCCAGTGCTGCTGTTGCTGCTGCTAATAGTCCAAGGCCAAGAAGGAGGAGAGTTTTCGGACCATGTTTAACTTATCACAACCTACATGACGTGGAAGTTGTAATGCACTACAGGGTGGACAGGGACACACTACAGGAACTCTGTGACCTCTGCCATCATGAACTCAGAGCCAGAAGCAACCAAGAGGAACCTATCCCATTTGGGACAAAGGTATGTGTAACCCTAAGAATCTTAGCTACAGATATGTTTCAGAGAACAACAGGGGATATGCTGGGGGTGTCACAGGCATCGGCATCCAGGATCCTCCACCAATTCCTGAATGTTATGCTGCTACATGCTAGTGACCACATATATTTTTCCCATAGTTCTGAGGAGAGGGCCAGAAATATACAGGAGTTCTACTGTGTAGCACACTACCCTGAAGTACTGGGTGCCATAGATTGCACACATACAGATGAAGGCACCACCTGGGGAACAGGGTAGGTCCTACATTAACAGAAAGGGATATGACTATCAACTGCCAAGTTGTGTGCAATGCCAGGGGGATTATCTTGAACATAATGATTGAGGTATTTACCTTACAGACAAAAGGTACAGAGTTTGATTCTCACATGGGGTAAATGGCTATGCTTATAATGGCACACAAGGGTAGTTAACCTATTACTAATCTATGAACCTATGAGTGCTGGCAACTTTGGCAGTTACCATAACTTACATATCTGGCACACCTCCCAATGGTACCAGATATTTACTAGGGGGATATTATACAGAGTCATTTACTGGGGGATGCAGTCTATGCAATGGAACCATGGCTGATGACACCTATGCACATGGAAGAACACCATAATGAGGCACACACTCAAACAAGAAATATCACAGAGCATGTGTTTGGGCTGCTGAAGTCACAGTTCTGGTGCGTAGATACATCTGGGGAAGCCCTGCAGTACAATCCATAGACGTACAGAAATATTCATGGTATGTGCCATGCTACACAACACAACCCTGAGGAAACAGCTTCAGTAGGATCAGCAAGGGAAATGGGCATACATCCCACCACCAATGCCACTATTACCACAGCCACAGGCAGATGAGTAGTCAAAGGGGGGAACCACCACCTGTTGTGGGTATAGGCAGACATAGGCATGCTCAGTATGCCTCTGCATTGGCTAAGAGACAATGCATAGCACACTCACTCACCACCTAGAGGCTTAGAACCTTCCTCCTACTCACATACATATAGTAACATTGATGCCAGGCAACTTACACAACCATTACCTTCCCATGTATTGTTTGTGTACTGCTTGCATGAGACAGAGTCAGCCCTGAACTACAACCATATCAACTGCTGCATTTACAAGGTAAGTCTCTAACTTGGGCTATATTGTGTAATAATAGGAATGAGTGGTATATCCTTGTATCACACTCATCGGTACTGTAAAAGGTGGGAGATTGGTACATTAATGATCTGAACATGTAACAGCAGAGACTTATGTGACTCATACATGTTCATTATTAAGCAGTAGGCCTCAGACATCAAAGATTCACACAGTCATAGCCCTCAGAAGTAGTGATACATGGTCTAGTTTAGCACCATACACGTGTAATGGAAATTCATTAAAGAGAGGTTAGAAAGTAATGATACACACTGTAGTTTCTGACTTCCCAACTTTCACAACATCAGTCACAATAACGTTAAGAAATGTTGATGCTATCAATTGTGTAACATTCTGAGGCCAATATAAATTAAAGGTAAAATTACCAGTTCAATACCACAAATGCAGATATACTAAGCACTTTAAGTCAGCTATGCACCCTGAGCATCAGACACAAGCTTATGTATCCCTGAATCCAAAAGACAGAAAACAGAGATATGACACAGTTATCATCACTTGCACAGGGTGTTGTGTGGGGGGGGGGAGCAGGAGGCCTAGGCTGACAGTGAGTGTGTGTGTGTGTGTGTGTGTGTGTGTGTGTGTGTGTGTGTGTGTGTGTGTGTGTGTGTGTGTGTGTGTGTGGATGTGTGCATGTATATCTGTCTATATATGTATATAATCGAGGATTTTTGTGAAGAGATGTTTTTGTTTTGTGTCCTCCCTCACTGTCTTTATCTGGGCTTGATGTGACAAATCTTGTTTTTTCTTTTAGTGCTCTTCTCTGGTTTTCTTAAGACAAATGTAACACTAATCAGTCTTTGTATATGATAGCTCAAGAAGCCAATGAAAGGTTGTTTAGATACAACATGTCCACTTACAAGTGGATGCATTAATGAGTGTATTTTGTGAAAGGAAGTGATATGTTTTTTTTTATTTTACCCGAGTCCTTTCTCACTGCCCTTATCAGATTTTAAGGTGATACATTCTATTTTTCTTTTAGTGATTTCCCTTGATTTTCTTCAGATTAATAGCCCAGGGATCCAATGAAAGGTTGTCTGCACACATTTAAGACATCACTTCATGAGCTGATGCATTGACAAGTGAATTTTGTGACATAAAATGATGTTTTTGTTTTATTTCTGCCCTCCTTCACTGCCCTTATCAGGGTTTGATGTAACACATATTTTTTTTTCTTTTAGTACTCTCCTGTGTCTTTCTTAAGACATCAGGAACATTAACCAACCTTTGTCTTTCATTCATAACCAAATATTCTAACCTATCTGGATTCTCTGGATACAGTTAATATACCCACTCACGTGCAAATACAAGTAGAGCATTCCCCCATTAACCAGTAATCCTTTAATTATTGGTTTCTTTTGATTTAATCTGCAGGAATTTATTACCAGGTTATTCTTTCTTGCCTTTTTAAATAAGATTTTACAAATCAATGTTTGAGTCAGTTGAATTCTGTATATGGTAAAAAAAAACTAAAATATAAGCTGTATTGAAACTTGGTTTTAATGGTAAATGTGTACAAGGTAGAAAGGCAAAAGATCATTCTGTTATTTATTTTATGCATCTGCAGTATAAAGTCCTTATTTGACTGAATTTACTGAAAATAACTAAATATTATTTAGGTCAGACAATCTGCTCTATTCTGTTGCTGTTCTGTACATGTAGTATTTAATTATCTGTGTGTTTCTTGATTAAATTAAACAATTTCTTCTGTCTACAACCTCTAACTCTATAAAGTTTACTGAATTTTACTAGTCATTCTACTTATATGTTATTGTAAAACCCTTGTCTCTTTAGAAACATTAGAATACTAGGTAAGTGATCTTGAGGCACATATGATGCCTAGCCATATACACCTTTAAGTAGAAAGACTTAAACGTTTGTGACTTCCTTTTCAAACACTTAATAGTGCTCACCCCCCAAATTGAGCAGGGCTGTACATGATGGTTCTGGTGCAGATTTATGTTTACCAATCAAATCATCAAGTCTAGCTTTAAAGATAGTGGCGTAATGCTTTGTTCAACATATAGTTTTACCTTATTCCATAGGCTGGGGATACATTGAGTTGGGAGCCTATCTCTCTCCAGTGAGTTATGTTTATTTGTGGATGTAGATTAAAGTCGTTAGTGTGTGTGTTTGTTGAGCCACTGGTTTTGCAAGGGAAGACTACAGGAAGTTGCTGTCCAGTCCACTAGCAGACAGGAATATGACTCTTCATTAACTGTGCTCTGGCTATTAGAAAATGAATGAGTCTAGATGAGGAGACTTGAATATCGGTTGCAAGTTGCTTCACAAACATGCAAATTGTTTTCCAAGTTATATAACAGTCAGTAAAAACAAAATGAAAACTCCATCAAAGCTAGACCTTCCAATGAGTGACATCCCAAACCTCTTGTATCAGAGGCTCATTGGAAGGTCTAGCTTTGCTGGAGTTTTCATTTTGTTTTACTGATTGGTTTTTCAGTGACCTTCTCATTATATAACAGTAAAAAACAAAAATGTTTTGAAGTTTGAACAATATATATATATATATATATATATATATATATATATATATATATATATATATATATATTTATTTTATAATTGATAGGGTTGAAATGAACAAAAGGGGTGGTAATTTTAAAACTGCTCTTGAGTTGTGTGAAACAAGGTGGCAACTGAGACTGAATGCCAAAAATTTTCCAAGGATCAATGACAATATTTCTATTGCCCCACTTTTGAAGCAGAGGTCTATTAACATCTAGATGTCAGGAAGGAGGTTTAAACACAATTTGATTATCGTTGTATTTTGGTTTTATATTTGGTGTGTGATCAACAGTTGAGCTAATTATGTGATTTTTAGTGACATTTTAATAATTCATTCAATGGTTCTTGGTGTTCAATACTTATTTTAATTTAGGCAGCAGTCAATTAGCTATTGGTGATGTCGTAGGATTTTAATATAAAAAGGAAGTGATGTTTTGTATGATGACTCTGATGAAGCCCGGGATGTGCAGGTGAAAGTGCTCAGTCATCTTTCTGTGCAATAAAGCAGTTTCTCTCTCAAACACTGGCGTGGTGTGCCCTACTTTTTTATTTTTTTGTATGTTAATTTTCGATTTCAACTCCACCCTATGTGTGGTGGTTGGCGTTTTGGGACATTCTGAATTGCCTCCTTGGCCATAAGTTTACTAAGAACCTATGATCCTATGGTTCCAGTTACATGCTGTAAACACCGCACTGGTGAATGGTCTGGGAAGGGAGGCGTGATGGGGAGAAACAAAAACTTTTCTGAGTGATTAAAAAATAAGTAATGGCTATGCTGTTGTCTTATGATGGGCTACTTTTTTATAGCATATGCAGTTTAAGACCAACTGGTGACATTTTTCTGCTAACTGTGTAACCAGACTTCCTTTCACAAAACTGGGTGATACGTTCGTGCATCAGCATATTTTTATAAATTTACACTAAATGGCAGTAAGATGCCTTTATCAAAGTCTGATTTTTTTGGTGATTTTAAATAGTAGTCCTATACTCTGCTAGCATGTACCCTTATCTTGTAGTATGGCATGGTATAGTATGGTATGTCTTTTTTAGTCAGTTCAGCTCTTCATTCTCTAGATGAAACCCCCCCCCCCCCAGATAGTTCCCTATTCATATTGTAAGTGCTTTACTCACCTGGGGGCTGATAGTTCTATATCACTGGTAGCTTTAGAGTGACAGGTTCAAATTATAGGTAGAGGCCATTAACAATGTTCAGGACATATGTGTCTTTTCCTGTCAGAAAATTAAAATGAATAAAGTAATGATCATAGAACTGGGAGATCTGCTACAGTATGCGATCAACAATAAGAATCTTGTTGGCTTCTTATTTCTCAGGAAGTCTTTGTCATTTCCTCTTGTACAGCTGGTTTTAGCATCACTACTCAGTCCCTGCAAGCAGCTCTAGTTTAATAATGACTTTCCAAGATGGTAGTCACAGCTACTGCACGTAATTGGTCATCCCAGGGAAGTGTTACAGAGCAGGAGCACCAGATGATTTCAGCCCAGGTTGTGATCAAAGAGACATCCGTGAAATAAGCAGTGGCGCCAAAATATGGCATCATGCTTCCTTTTTACCACTGGATTTTTAAGTAGTAAAAAACATAGCTCTACCAGCATAAAGGATTTGTAAGACTGAGGAAGCTCTGAACCATCAGCAAACACATTCCTCATCTGTTGAAACTTACCTCAAAAGAACAAATAGTGAAGGCATTAAACATTATGAAAACACTTTCCAGGCTAAATAATGTATTATCTCCCACTCAAAAGTTGTTAAAACTGCACTTTATCAAAGTGTTTATGCTTTATATTTATGCATATAATTTAGAAGGCTACAAAGAACATATACAATGCATGGCAAACGGAACACATGCAAAAGGTCAACTTCCTCTCTCCAAAAGGTTCACTTCCTCTCTGACAGTATGCATCATGCTTGAAGCTAGACTCTGATAGTCTTCAAGCAAGTTTCATGAGCTGTTGGGGAAGGCAAAGACAAACGCAATACAAACATGTACATGTCAGTACTGCTGAGTCATTGGTGGTAGGCAAGAAAAACAAACCCAATACAAACAGGTGCATGCCAATACTGCTGTGTCATGGGTGGTATACAAGTACAACTAGCAAAATACAAGCACTTGCATGCCAGTAATGCTGTGCCATTGGTGGCAGGCAAGTGCATCAAACCCAATACAAACACATGCATGCCAGTACTGCTTTGTCATTGGTGATAGGCAAGTACAACAAACCCAGAACAAACACGTGCATGCCAGTACAGCTGAGACAATAGTGGTAGGCAATAACAACAAACCCAATACAAACAGGTGCATGCCAGTACTGCTGTGTCATTGGTGGTAGGCAAGAAAAACAAACCCAATACAAACAGGTGCATGCCAATACTGCTGTGTCATGGGTGGTATACAAGTACAACAAGCAAAATACAAACACTTGCATGCCAGTAATGCTGTGCCATTGGTGGCAGGCAAGTGCAACAAACCCAATACAAACACATGCATGCCAGTACTGCTTTGTAATTGGTGGTAGGAAAGTACAAAAAAAACAATGCAAACATCTAAATGCCAGTACTGCTGTGTCACTGGTAGTAGGCAAGTACAACATACCCAATACAAACAAGTGCATGCCAGTACTGCTGTATCACTGGTGATAGGCAACTACAACATACCCAATACAAACATGTGCATGCCAGTACTGCTGTGTCACTGGTGGTAGGCAAGTACAACAAACCCAATACAAACAGGTGCATGTCAGTACTGCTATGTCATTGGTGGTAGGCAAGTAAAACAAACTCAACATAAACATGTGCATGCCAGTACTGCTTTGTTATTGGCGGTAGGCAAGTACAACAAACCCAGTGCAAACATGTAAATGCCAGTACTGCTGTGTCACTGGTAATAGGCAAGTACAACAAACCCAATGCAAACAAGTGCATGCCAGTACTGCTGTGTCACTTGTGGTAGGCAAGTACAACAAACCCAATACAAACATGTGCATGCCAGTACTGCTGTGTCACTTGTGGTAGGCAAGTACAACAAACCCAACACAAACACGTGCATGCCAGTATTACTTTGTTATTGGTGGTAGGAAGTACAACAAACCCAATGCAAACATGTAAATGCAAGTACTGCTGTCATTGGTGCTAGGCAAGTACAGCAAGCCCAATACAAACACGTGCATGCCAGTACTGCTGTGTCACTGGTGTTAGGCAAGTACAACAAACCCAATACAAGCAAGGGCATGCCAGTACTGCTGTGTCATTGGTGGTAGGCAAGTACAACAAACCCAATACAAACATGTGCATGCCAGTACTGCTGTCACTGGTGGCAGGCAAGTACAGCAAACCCAATACAAACATGTGCATGCCAGTACTGGTGTGTCATTGGTGGTAGGCAAGTACAACAAACCCAATACTAACACATGCATGCCAATATTGCTGTTTCATTGGTGGTAGGTAAGTACAACAAACCCAATACAAACATGTGAATGTCAGCACTGCTGTGTAACTGGTGGTATGCAAGTACAATAAACCCAATACAAATATGTGCATGCCAGTACCGCTGTGTCATTGGTGGTAGGCAAGTACAACAAACCCAATACAAACAAGTGCATGCGAGTACTGCTGTGTCATTGGTGGTAGGCAAGTACAACAAACCCAATGCAAATATGTACATGGCAGTACTGCTGTTACTAGTGGTAGGCAAGTACAGAAAATCCAATGCAAACACTTGCATGCCAGTATTGGTTTATGATTGGTGGTAGGCAAGTACACCAAACCGAATAGAACGATGTGAATACCAATACTGCTGTGTTATTGGTGGTAGGCAAGAACAACAAACCCAATACAAACATGTGCATGTCAGTACTGCTGTGTCACTGGTGGTATGCAAGTACAACAAACCCAATACAAATATGTGCATGTCAGTACTGCTGTGTCATTGGTGGTAGGCAAGTACAACAAACCCAATACAAATATGTGCATGTCAGTACTGCTGTCACTGGTGGTAGGCAAGTACAGCAAATCCAATACAAACACGTGCATGCCAGTATTGGTATGTTATTCGTGGTAGGCAAGTACAACAAACCCAATAGAAAGATGTGGATACCAATACTGCTGTGTTCTTGGTAGTAGGCAAGAACAACAAACCCAATAAAAACATGTGCATGTCCGTACTGCCTTTTTATAGGTGGTAGGCAAGCACAACAATCCCAACACAAACACGTGCATGCCAGTACTGACTGTCCTTCGATACTGTCTCTCATCCTCTACTACTATCCAAACTCGCAAATCTCCACCTATCCCCCTCCGCACTTGCCTGGTTTAATAGTTACCTATCTGGCAGGGAACAATCTGTCAAATGGCTCTCATCCTCCTCACCTTTCCTTCCCATCTCCACTGGTGTTCCCCAAGGCTCCATCTTGGGACCCCTTTTGTTTAACATCTTCACCAATGATCTTTACACCTCATGAAAAGAATCCTCCCTTATTCAGTATGCTGACGACGCCACACTTATATCCATCTCAAATAACATTCCTGAACTACACTCCCTGACCCAACAGGCCCTACTATCCACTAAACAATGGCTCTCTCACAACCTATTGATCCTAAATCACAAAAAGACCAAACTCCTACTTTTCCTTCCCCGTTCTCTTTCTCATCACAAAACCTCATTTTTTATTACATCTTCTAACAATACAACTATCCAACCTGACACCCACACAAAACTCCTAGGGGTCATTATCAATGATGAACTAAAGTTCAACCTACACATACTCCAGTGTATAAAAAAAGCAAACCAGAAACTAGGTCTGCTATATCAGAACAAAAAATTCCTAACCCCTGAATCTAGACTTACCCTGGGCCAGGCACTCCTCCTCCCCTCCCTCTTATACACCACCCCAGTTCTTACCAATATCCAGCCCTCCACTCTAAACAAACTCCAACAGACTTACCATAAAATAGCCAGATTCATTACTAATTCCCCATACAACTCACACCACTGCATTTCTTTAAACTCTCTTCAATTGCTTGAACTTCCCCAATTTCTGCTATCTTATCAATTTCATATGCTACACTCTATTCTTTATAAACCATCCTTCTGTCCATCTCTATCATCCTTAGTCTCCATCTTCATCCCATCCTGGACCCTCCGTACTTCTAACTAACAATTACTTGATATCTACCGCCCAAAAAGGTCAGTAGGCAAACTACTCTACAAACACTCCCTTGCCCATGCTTGGAACAAACTTCCCCTTGACTTACATTCAATCTCCCTCACCTCACACTTTAAAAATGAACTAAAGGCTTATTTTCTCAATTCCAAAACCTGCCCTTGCCATGACCCTACCTAGTCTTCCTTCTCTTTATGTACCCTCAAAAGGACCATACTTAGTACCTCATTACACCTCTCTCCCCAGTGTGTCTACTATGCATTTGCATAATTTTATACAAACAACAAATTGTTATTGTTGACCTATTGAACTATATCAATGTAAAATTGTTACTTAGCTTCTTTTTAATGCAACTTTAACTTTATGCATGCAACCCAACATATGTGAATCTTTTTGCTATAACTGCTATTATATCAATATTGTTTAAAATTGTACTTGTTTAAAATGTACTACTGGAGTTTTTCTCCTCGGGTCTCCACTGAAAATGGGCCACAAACCCAGTTGGACAAACCTGGTTAACAAATGTCAATAAATAAATAAATAAATAAATACTGCTGTGTCATTGCTGGTAGGCAAGTACAACAAAACCAATACTAACACATGCATGCCAAAGTTGCTGTGTCATTGGTGGTAGGAAAGAACAACAAACCAATACAAACACGTGCATGCCAATATTGCTGTGTCATTGGTGGTAAGCAAGTAAAACAAACGCAATACAAACACATGCATGCCAGTACTGCTGTGTCATTGGTGGTAGGCAAGTACAACAAACCCAACACAAACACGTGCATGCCAGTACTGGTGTGTTGTTGGTGGTAGGCAAGTACAACAAACCCAACCAAACACGTGCATGCCAGTACTTATTTGTTATTGGTTTTAAGAAGTACAAAAAACCTAAATCAAACATGAAAATGCCAGTACTGCTGTGTCACTGGCAGTAGACAAGTACAACAAACCCAATGGAAACTAGTGAATGCCAGTACTCCTGTGTCATTGATCGTAGGCAAGTACAACAAACCCAATACAAAGACGTGGTACCAATACTGCTGTGTCATTGGTGGTAGGCTAGAACAACAAACCTAATACAAACACGTGCATGCCAGTACTGCTTTGTCATCGGTGGTAGGAAAGTAAAACAAACCCAGTACAAAAACGTACATGCCAGTACTTATGTGTCATTGGTGGTAAGCAAGTACAACAACCCAATACTAACATGTGCATGCCAATATTGCTGTCTCATTGGTGGTAGGCAAGTACAGCAAACTGAATACAAACATGTGCATGCCAGTACTGCCCAGTCATTGGTGGTAGGCAAGTACAAAAAACCCAATACAAAGATGTGCTTGCCAGTACTGCTGTGTCATTGGTGGCAGACAAGTACAACAAAAACAATACAAAGACGTGCATGCCAGTAGTGGTGTGTCATTGGTGGTAGGCAAGTACAATAAACCCAATACAAACACGTGCATACCAGCACTGCTGTGTCATTGATGGTAGGCAAGTACAACAAACCCAATACAAACATGTGCATGACAATATTGCTGTCTTTGGGTGGTATGCAAGTACAACAATCCCAGTACAAACATGTGATGCCAGTACTGGGATTGTTGTACTTGCCTACAAGTTCTGGTCTGTCATTGGTGGTAGGAAGTACAACAAACCCAGTCCAGTACTGCTGTGTCCTTAGTATTAGGCAAGTACAACAAACCCAATGCAAACACATGCATGCCAGGACCGCTGTGTCATTGGTGATAGGCAAGTACAACAAACCCAATACAAACACGTGCATGCCAGTACTGCTGTGTCATTGGTGGTAGGCAAGTACAACAAATAGAATACAAACACGTGCTTGCCAGTACTGCTGTGTCATTGGTGGAAGACAAGTACAACAAACCCAATTCAAACATGTGCATGCCAGTACTGCTGTGCCATTGGTGGTAGGCAACTACAACAAACCCAATACAAACATAAGCCTGCCAGGACTGTTGTGTCATTGGTGATCAGCAAGTACAACAAATCCAATTCAAACATGTGCATGCCAGTAGAGCTGTGCCATTGGTGGTAGGCAACTACAACAAACACAATACAAACACGTGCATGCCAGTACTGCTCTGTTACTGGTGGTAGGCAAGTACAAGAAACCCAATCCAGTACTGCTGTGTCCTTGGTGGTAGGCAAGTAAAACAAACCCACTACAAACATGTGTATGCCAGTACTGCTGTGGCATTGTGGTAAAAAAGTACCACAAAGCCAGTACAAACATGCACATGCCAGTACTGGCTGTCACAGTACTGCTGTGTCATTGGTAGTAGGCACGCACAACAAATCCAGTATAAACATGTGCATGCAAATATTGCTGTGTTATTGTTGGTAGGCAAGTACAACAAACCCAATACAAAATGCATGCATCCCAGTACTGTTGTGTCTTTGGTGGTAGGGAAGTACAACAGACCCAATACAAACATGTGCATGCCAGTACTGCTCTGTCATTGGTGGTATGCAAGTACAAGAAACCCAATCCAGTATTGCTGTGGCCTTGGTGGTAGGCAAGTAAAACAAACCCAATAACAACACGTGCATACCAGTACTGCTGTGGCATTAGTGGCAGGTAAGTACAACAAACCCAATACTAGCACGTGCATGCCAGTATTGCTCTGTCATTGGTGGTAGGCAGGTACAACCAACCCAATCTAGTACTGGTGTGTCATTGGTACTAGACAAGTAGAACAAACCCAATACAAACACGTGCATTCCAGTACTGCTGCGTCATTGGTTGTCGGTAAGTACAAAAAACCCAATACAAACACGTGCATGCCAGTACTGCTTTGTCGTTGGTGGTTGGCAAGTACAACAAACCCAATGAACCCTATCAACCTATACATCCTATCCCTCTTCAAGACAAATCTTGACAAGCGGATGGGAAATAGAAAATTCACCCTGGGGATTACTCCAGTGGCTCTGCTTCACAGGGGCACTGGGAACTAAGGTCAGGTGGCACGATGCCCAGGTATTCCTATGGGCTAGGCTTGTAAAGAGTCCAAGGCTATTAGCCTAGTACACACTTATTAACTTATAAATGTATGAACAAATACAAACACATGCATGCCAGTATTGATGTGCCATTGGTGGTATGCAAGTACAACAAACCCAATACAAACATGAGTATGCCAGTACTGCTATGTCATTGGTGGTAGGCAAGTACAACAAATCCAATACAAACACGTGCATGTCAGTACTGCTGTGTCATTTGTGGTATACAAGTACAACAAACCACATACAAACACATGCATGCCAATACTGCTGTGTAATTGTTTCTAGGCAAGTCCAACAAACCCAATACAAACAAGTGCATGCCAGTACTGGTGTGTAATTGGTGGCAGGCAAGTACAATGCACACAAGTGCATGCCAATATTGCTGTGTCATTGTTGGTAAGCAAGTACAACAAACCCAATACAAACATCTGTAGGCCAGTACTGCTGTGTCATTGATGGCAGGTAAATAAGCAAACCCAATACAAATACCTGCATGCCAGTACAGTGGTGTCATTGCTGGCAGACAAGTACAACAAACCCAATAGAAACAAGTGCAGGCCAGTACTCTTGTTCCACTGGTGGTATGCAAGCACAACAAACCCAATGCAAACAAGTGCAGGCCAGTACTGGTGTGCCATTGGTGGTACACAAGTTGAGTAAACCTAATACAAACATGTGCATGCCAGTATGGTTGTGTCATTGGTGGTAAGAAAGTAAAACAAACCCAATACAAACAGGTGCATGTCAGTGCTGCTGTGTCATTGGTGGTAGGCAAGTACAACAAATCCAATACTAACACATGCATGCCAATATTGCTGTGTATTGGTGATAGGCAAGTACAACAAACTCAATACAAACACATGCATGCCAGTACTGCTCTGTCATTGGTGGTAGCCAAGTACAACAAACCCAATCTAGTACTGCTGTGTGCTTGGTAGTAGGCAAGTATAACAAATCCAATACAAACATGTTCATGCCAGTACTGCTGTGTCATTGGTGGTAGGCAACTGCAACAGACCCAATACAAACACGTGCCTGCAAGTACTGTTGTGTCATTGGTAGTCAGCAAGTTCAACAAACCCAATACAAACACGTGCGTGCAGTACTGCTGTGTCATTAGTGGTATACAAGTACAACAAACCCAATAAAAAATAGGTACATGTCTGTACTGCTGTGCCATTGGTGGTAGGCAAGTACAACAAACTGAATACAAACGGGTGCCTGCCAGTACTGTTGTGTCTTTGATAGTAGGCAAGTACAACAAACCTAATACAAACATGTGCATGTCAGTACTGGTGTGTCATTGGTGATAGGCAAGTACAATGCAAACACGTGCATGCCAATATTGATGTGCCATTGGTGGTAAGTACAAGAAACCCAATACAAATATCTGCATGCCAGTACTGCTGTAACACTGGTTGTAGGCAACTGCAAAAAACCCAATAAAAACCTGTGCATGTCTGTACTGCTGTGCCACTGGTGGTAGGCATGTACAACAAACCAAATACAAACACTTGTATGCCAGTACTGTTGTGTCATTGATGGTAGGCAAGTACAACGAACCCAATACAAACACGTGCATGTCAGTACTGCTGTGTCATTAGTGGTAGGCAAGTACAGCAAACCCAATACAAAACACTTGTATGTCAGTACTGCTGTGTCATTGGTGGTAGACAAGTACAACAAATCCAATACAAATATGTGCATGCAAGTAGTGCTGTGTCTTTGGTGGTAGGCAAGTACAAAACCCAATGCAAACACATGCATGCCAGTACTGTTGTGTCATCGTTGGTAGGGAAGAACAAGAAACTCAATACAAAAACATGCATGCCATTACTGCTGTGTCATTCATAGTATACAAGTCCAACAAACCCAATACAAACATGTGCCTGCCATTACTGTTGTGTCATTGATGGTAGGCAAGTACAACAAACTCAATACAAACACATGCATGCCAGTACTGGTGTGTCATTGGTGGTAGGCAAGTACAATGCAAACAAGTGCATGCCAATAATGCTGTGTCATTGGTGGTAAGCAAGTACAATAAACCCAATACAAGAACATGCATGCCAGTACTGTTGAGTCATTGATGGTAGGCAAGTACAACAAACCCAATACAAACACATACATGCCAGTACTGCTGTGTCTTTGGTGGTAGGCAAGTACATCAACCCCAATACAAACATGTGTATGCCAGTACTGCGCTGTCATGGTGGTAGGCAGGTACAACAAATCCAATACAAATATGTGCATGCAAGTACTGCTGTGTCTTTGGTGGTAGGCAAGTACAAAACCCAATGCAAACACATGCATGCCAGTACTGTAGTGTCATTGGTGGTAGGCAAGAACAAGAAACCCAATACAAAAACATGCATGCCAGTACTGCTGTGTCATTCATAATGTACACGCCCAACAAACCCAATACAAACACGTGCATACCAATACTGCAGTGTCATTGTTGGTAGGCAAGTCCAAAAAAACCAAATACAAACACGTGCATGCCAGTACTGGTGTGTCATTGGTGGTAGACATATACAATGCAAACAAGTGCATGCCAATATTGCTGTGTCATTGATTGTAAGCAAGTACAACAAACCAAATACAAGCACATGCATGCCAGTACTGCTGTGTCTTTGGTGGTAGGCAAGTACAGCAAACCAAATACAAACATCTGCATGCTGGTACTGCTGTGTCATTGGTGGTAGGCAAATACAGCAAACCCAATGCAAACGCATGCATGCCAGTACTGCAGTGTAATTGGTGGCAGACAAGTACAACAAACCCAACACAAAGACGTGCATGCCAGTACTCTTGTTCTATTAGTGGTATACAAGCCCAACAAACCCAATGCAAACAGATGCAGGCCAGTACTGATGTGCCATTGGTGGTACACAAGTTGAATAAACCTAATACAAACACGTACATGCTAGTACTGCCATGTCATTGGTGGTAGGAAAGTAAAACAAACCCAATACGAACACGTGCATGCCAGTACTTCTGTGTCATTGGTGGTAGGCAAGCACAACAAACTCAATTAAACATGTGCATGACAGTACTGCTTTGCCATTGGTGGCAGGCAACTGCAACAAACGCAATACAAACACTTTCCTGCCACTACTGTTGTGTCATTGGTGATCAGCAAGTACAACAAACCCAATTCAAACATGTGCATGCCAGTAGTGCTGTGCCATTGGTGGTAGACAACTACAACAAACCCAATACAAACATGTGCATGCCAGTACTGCTCTGTTATTGGTGGTAGACAAGTACAAGAAACCCATTCCAGTACTGCTGTGTCCAACGTGGTAGGCAAGTAAAACAAACCCAGTACAAACACGTGAATGCCAGTACTGCTATGTCACTGTGGTAGGAAAGTACAAAAAATCCAGTACAAACATTTACATGCCAGTACTGCTGCGTCATTGGTAGTAGGCATGTATAACAAATCCAGTATAAACATGTGCATGCCAATATTGATGTGTTATTGTTGGTTGGCAAGTACAACAAACGCAATACAAAACACATGCATCCCAGTACTGCTGTGTCTTTGGTGGTAGGCAACTACAACAAACCCAATACAAACACGTGCATGCCAGTACTGCTCTGTCACTGGTAGTAGGCAAGTACAAGAAACCCAATCCAGTACTGCTGTGTCCTTGGTGGTAGGCAAGTAAAAAAAAAAACAATACAAACACATGCATGCCAGTACTGCTGTGGCATTAGTGACAGGCAAGTACAGCAATCCCTATACAAGCACATGCATGCCAGTACTGCCCTGTCATTGGTGGTAGGCAAGTACAACAAACCCAATCCAGTACAGCTGTGTCATTGTTGCTAGGCAAGTAGAACAAACCCAATATAAACATGTGCATTCCAGTACTGCTGTGTCATTGGTTGTTGGCAAGTACAACAAACCCAATACAAACACTTACATACCAGTACTGCTTTGTCCGTGGTGGTTGGCAAGTACAACAAACCCAATGAACCCTATCAACCTATATCTCCTGACCCTCTACAAGACAAATCTTGACGAGTGGATGGGAAATAGAAAATTCACCCCGGGGATTACTCCATTGGCTCTGCTTCACAGAGGCACTGGGAACCAAGGTCAGATGGCATGATGCCAGGGTAATCTTATGGGTTAAGCTTGTAAAGGGTCCAGGGCCATTAGCCTAGTACACACGTATTAACATATGAACCTATGAACAAATACAAACACATACACGCCAGTACTGATGTGCCATTGGTGGTATGAAAGTACAACATACCCAATACAAACACGTGCATGCCAATACTACTGTGTCATTGGTAGTGGACAAGTACAACAAACCCAATACAAACAAGTGCATTCAAGTACTTCTCTGCCATTGGTGGTAGGCAAGAACAACAAAGGGAATACAATCACATGCATGCCAGTACTGCAGTGTCATTGGTGGTATGCAAGTACAACAGGCCCAATACAAACACGTACATGCCAATACTGCTGTGTCATTGTTGGTAGGCAAGTACAACAAACCCATTACAAACAACTGCATTCAAGTACTGCTGTGCCATTGGTAGTAGGCAAGTACAACAAAGCGAATACAATCATGTGCCTGCCAGTACCGTTGTGTCATTGGTGGTCGGCAAGTGCAACAAACCCAGTACAAACACATGCATGCCAGGACTGGTGTGTCACTAGTGGTAGGCAAGTACAGTACAAACATATGCATGCCAGTACTGCTGTGTCTTTGATGGTAGGCAAGTACAGCAAACCCAATACAAACATGTGTATGCCAGTACTGCTCTGTCATTGGAGGTAGGCAAATACAACAAACCCAATACAAACATGTGTATGCCAGTACTGCTCTGTCACTGGAGGTAGGCAAGTACAACAAACACAATAGACACATGTGCATGCCAGTAGTACATTGTCTTTAGCGGTAGGCAAGTACAGTAAACCCAATACAAACATGTGCATGCCAGTACTGCTCTGTCATTGGAGGTTGGCAAGTACAACAAACCCAATAGACACATGTGCATGCCAGTACTGCTTTGTCTTTGGTGGTGGGCAAGTACAGCAAACCCAATACAAACATGTTCATGCCAGTATTGCTATGGTATTGGTGGTAAGCAAGTGCAACAAACCCAATGCAAACATGTGCATGCCAGTACTGCCCTGTCTTAGTGGTAGGCAAGTACAACAAAACCACTACTCACACATGCATGCCAGTACTGCTATGTCTTTGGTGGCAGGCAAGTATAACAAACCCAATACAAATTTGTCCATGCCAGTACTGCTCTGTCATTGATGGTAGGTAAGTACAAAAAACCCAATCCAGTACTGCTGTGTCACTGGTGCTAAGCAAGTACAACACACACAGTACAAATACATGCATGCCAACACCGCTGTGTCATTAGTGGTAGGCAAGTACAACAAACCCAGTAGAAACACGTGTATGCCAGTACTGCTGTGTACTTGGTGGTAGGCAAGTACAACAAATCCAATACAAACACGTGCATGCCAGTACTGCTATGTCATTTGTGGTACACAAGTCCAACAAACCCAATACAAACACGTGCATGCCAATACTACTGTATCATTGTTCCTAGGCAAGTCCAACAAACCCAATACAAACACGTGCATGCCTGTACCGCTGTGCCTTTGGTGGTTGAAAAGTACAACAAACCCAATCCAAACACATGCCTGCCATTACTGTTGTGTCATTGATGGTAGGTAAGTACATAAAAACCCAATACAAACATGTGCATGCAAGTACTGGTGTATCACTGGTGGTAGGCAAGTACAATGCACACAAGTACATGCCAAGATTGCTGTGTCATTGGTGGTAAGCAAGTACAACAAACCCAATACAAACATGTGTAGGCCAGTACTGCTGTGTCATTGGTGGTTGGCAAATAAGCAAACCCAATATAAAGTCCTGCATGCCAGTGCTGCAGTGTCATTGGTGGCAGACAAGTACAACAAACCCAATAGAAAAACATGCATGCCAGTACTGCTTTGTCATTGTTGGTAGGCAAGTACAACAAATCCAATACAAACACGTGCATGCCAATATTACTGTGTACTGATGATAGGCAAGTACAACAAACCCAATACAAACACGTGCATGCAAGTACTGCTCTGTCATTGGTGGTAGGCAAGTACAACAAACCCAATCCAGTACTGCTGTGTCCTTGGTGGTAGGCAAGTATAATGCAAACAAGTGCATGCCAATAATGCTGTGTCATTGGTGGTAAGCAAGTACAACAAACCCAATACAAGAACATGCATGCCAGTACTGTTGTGTCATTGATGGTAATAAAGTACAACAAACCCAATACAAACGTGTATGCCAGTACTGCTGTGTCTTTGGTGGTAGGCAAGTACATCAAACCCAATACAAAGACGAGTATGCCAGTACTGCAGTGTCATTGATGGTAGACAAGTACAACAAATACAATACAAATATGTGCATGCAAGTACTGCTGTGCCTTTGGTGGTAGACAAGTACAAAACCCAATGCAAACACATGCATGCCAGTACTGTTGTGTCATTGGTGGTAGGCAAGAACAAGAAACCCAGTACAAAAATGTGCATGCCAGTACTGCTGTGTCATTCATAATGTACAAGTCCAACAAACCCAATGCAAATATGTGCATGCCAATACTGCAGTGTCATTGTTGGTACGCAAGTCCAAAAAAACAAATACAAACACGTGCATGCCAGTACTGCTCTGCCATTGGTGGTAGGCAAGTACAACAAAGCGAATACAATCATGTGCCTGCCAGTACCGTTGCGTCATTGGTGGTCGGTGAGTGCAACAAACCCAGTACAAACACATGCATGCCAGGACTGATGTGTCACTAGTGGTAGGCAAGTACAGTACAAACATATGCATGCCAGTACTGCTGTGTCTTTGATGGTAGGCAAGTACAACAAACCCAATACAAACATGTGTATGCCAGTACTGCTCTGTCATTGGAGGTAGGCAAATACAACAAACCCAATACAAACATGTGTATGCCAGTACTGCTCTGTCACTGGAGGTAGGCAAGTACAACAAACACAATAGACACATGTGCATGCCAGTAGTACATTGTCTTTAGTGGTAGGCAAGTACAGTAAACCCAATACAAACATGTGCATGCCAGTACTGCTCTGTCATTGGAGGTTGGCAAGTACAACAAACCGAATAGACACATGTGTATGCCAGTACTGCTTTGTCTTTGGTGGTGGGCAAGTACAGCAAACCCAATACAAACATGTTCATGCCAGTATTGCTATGGTATTGGTGGTAAGCAAGTGCAACAAACCCAATGCAAACATGTGCATGCCAGTACTGCCCTGTCTTAGTGGTAGGCAAGTATAACAAAACCACTACTCACACATGCATGCCAGTACTGCTATGTCTTTGGTGGCAGGCAAGTATAACAAACCCAATACAAATTTGTCCATGCCAGTACTGCTCTGTCATTGATGGTAGGTAAGTACAACAAACCCAATCCAGTACTGCTGTGTCACTGGTGCTAGGCAAGCACAACACACACAGTACAAATACATGCATGCCAACACCGTTGTGTCATTAGTGGTAGGCAAGTACAACAAACCCAATACAAACACGTGTATGCCAGTACTGCTGTGTACTTGGTGGTAGGCAAGTACAACAAATCCAATACAAACACGTGCATGCCAGTACTGCTATGTCATTTGTGGTACACAAGTCCAACAAACCCAATACAAACACGTGCATGCCAATACTACTGTGTCATTGTTCCTAGGCAAGTCCAACAAACCCAATACAAACACGTGCATGCCTGTACCGCTGTGCCTTTGGTGGTTGGAAAGTACAACAAACCCAATCCAAACACGTGCCTGCCATTACTGTTGTGTCATTGATGGTAGGTAAGTACATAAAAACCCAATACAAACATGTGCATGCAAGTACTGGTGTATCACTGGTGGTAGGCAAGTACAATGCACACAAGTACATGCCAAGATTGCTGTGTCATTGGTGGTAAGCAAGTACAACAAACCCAATACAAACATGTGTAGGCCAGTACTGCTGTGTCATTGGTGGTTGGCAAATAAGCAAACCCAATATAAACTCCTGCATGCCAGTGCTGCAGTGTCATTGGTGGCAGACAAGTACAACAAACCCAATAGAAACACGTGCATGCCAGTACTGCTTTGTCATTGGTGGTAGGCAAGTACAACAAATCCAATACAAACACGTGCATGCAAGTACTGCTCTGTCACTGGTGGTAGGCAAGTACAATAAACCCAATACAGTACTGCTGTGTCCTTGGTGGTAGGCAAGTATAATGCAAACAAGTGCATGCCAATAATGCTGTGTCATTGGTGGTAAGCAAGTACAACAAACCCAATACAAGAACATACATGCCAGTACTGTTGTGTCATTGATGGTAATAAAGTACAACAAACCCAATACAAACGTGTATGCCAGCACTGCTGTGTCTTTGGTGGTAGGCAAGTACATCAAACCCAATACAAAGCCGTGTATGCCAGTACTGCAGTGTCATTGATGGTAGACAAGTACAACAAATACAATACAAATATGTGCATGCAAGTACTGCTGTGTCTTTGGTGGTAGACAAGTACAAAACGCAATGCAAACACATGCATGCCAGTACTGTTGTGTCATTGGTGGTAGGCAAGAACAAGAAACCCAGTACAAAAATGTGCATGCCAGTACTGCTGTGCCATTCATAATGTACAAGTCCAACAAACCCAATGCAAATATGTGCATGCCAATACTGCAGTGTCATTGTTGGTAGGCAAGTCCAAAAAAACAAATACAAACACGTGCATGCCAGTACTGCTGTGCCATTGGTGGTAGGCATGTACAACAAACCCAATACAAACACGTGAATGCCAGTACTGCTATGTCATTGTGGTAGGAAAGTACAAGAAACCCAGTACAAACATATACATGCCAGTACTGCTGCGTCATTGGTAGTAGGCAAGTATAACAAATCCAGTATAAACATGTGCATGCCAATATTGCTGTGTTATTGTTGGTAGGCAAGTGCAACAAACACAATACAAAACACATGCATCCCGGTACTGCTGTGTCTTTGGTGGTAGGCAACTACAACAAACCCAATACAAACACGTGCATGCCAGTACTGCTCTGTCATTGGAGGTAGGCAAGTACAAGAAACCCAATCCAGTACTGCTGTGCCCTATGTGGTAGGCAAGTAAAACAAACCCAATACAAACACATGCATGCCAGTACTGCTGTGGAATTGGTGGTAAGCAAGTACAGCAAACCCAATACAAGCACGTGCATGCCAGTACTGCTCTGTCATTGGTGGTAGGCAAGAACAACAAACCCAATCCAGTACAGCTGTGTCATTGTTGCTAGGCAAGTACAGCAAACCCAATAGAAACACATGCATTCCAGTACTGCTGTGTCATTGGTTGTCGGCAAGTACAACAAACCCAATACAAACACTTGCATGCCAGTACTGCTTTGTCCTTGGTGGGTAGCAAGTACAACAAACCCAATGAACCCTATCAACCTATACCTCTTCACCCTCTTCAAGACAAATCTTGACAAGTGGATGGGAAATAGAAAATTTACCCCAGGGATCACTCTAGTGGCTCTGCTTCACAGAGGCACTGGGAACCAAGGTCAGATGGCACAATGCCAGGGTAATCTTATGGGCTAGGCTTGTAAAGGGTCCAGGGCCATTAGCCTAGTACACACTTATTAACATATGAAACTATGAACAAATACAAACACATACACACCGGTACTGATTTGCCATTGGCATGCAAGTACAACAGACCCAATACAAACACGTGCATGCCAATACTACTGTGTCATTGGTGGAAGGCAAGTACAACAAACCCAAAACAAACAGGTGCATTCAAGTACTTCTGTGCCATTGGTGGTAGGCAAGTACAACAAAGGGAATACAATCACGTGTATGCCAGTACTGCAGTGTCATTGGTGGTATGCAAGTACAACAGACCCATTACAAATACGTACATGCCAATACTACTGTGTCATTGGTGGTAGGCAAGCACAATAAACCCATTACAAACAAGTGCATTCAAGCACTGCTATGCCATTGGTGGTAGGCAAGTACAACAAAGCGAATACAATCATGTGTCTGCCAGTACCGTTGTGTCATTGGTGGTCGGCAAGTACAACAAATCCAAGACAAACACGTGCATGCCAAAACTGGTGCATCATTAGTGGTAGGCAAGTACAGTAAAAACATATGCATGCCAGTACTGCAGTGTCTTTGATGGTAGGCAAGTACAGCAAACCCAATACAAACATGTGTATGCCAGCACTGCTCTGTCATTGGAGTTAGGCAAGTACAAGCCCAATAGACACATGTGCATGCCAGTACTGCTTTGTCTTTGGTGGTAGGCAAATACAACAAATCCAATACAAGCAAGTGCATGCCAGTACTGCTCTGTGATTTTGAGGTTGGCAAGTACAAAAAAAACCCAATACAAACATGTGCATGCCAGTATTGCTGTGGTATTAGCGGTAAGCAAGTGCAACAAACCCAATTAAAACACGTGCATGCCAGTACTGCCCTGTCATTAGTGGTAGGCAAGTACAACAAAACCACTACTCAAACATGCATGCCAGTACTGCTATGTCTTTGGTGGCAGGCAAGTATAACAAACCCAATACAAATATGTCCATGCCAGTACTGCTCTGTCATTGGTGGTAGGTAAGTACAACAAACCCACTCTAGTACTGCTGTGTCATTGGTGCTAGGCAAGTACAACACACACACAGTACAAATACATGCATGCCAACACTGCTGTGTCACTGGTGGTAGGCAAGTACAACAAACCCAATACAAACACATGTATGCCAGTACTGCTATGTACTTGGTGGTAGGCAAGTACAACAAATCCAATACAAACACGTATATGCCAGTACTGCTGTGTCATTTGTGGTATACAAGTCCAACAAACCCAATACAAACAAGTGCATGCCAATACTGCTGTGTCATTGTTCCTAGGCAAGTCCAACAAACCCAATACAAACACATGCATGCCTGTACTGCTGTGCCTTTGGTGGTAGGAAAGTACAACAAACCCAATCCAAACATGTGCCTGCCAATACTGTTGTGTCATTGATGGTAGGCAAGTACAACAAACCCAATACAAACACGTGCATGCCAGTACTGGTATATCATTGGTGGTAGGCAAGTACAATGCACACAAGTGCGTGCCAATATTGCTGTGTCATTGGTGGTAAGCAAGTACAACAAACCCAATAAAAACATTTGTAGGCCAGTACTCCTGTGTCATTGGTGGTAGGCAAATAAGCAAACCCAATACAAACACCTGCATGCCAGTGCTGCGGTGTCATTGGTGGCAGACAAGTACAACAAACTCAATACAAACACATGCATGCCAGTACTCTTGTTCCATTGGTGGTATGCAAGCACAAAAAACCCGATACAAACAAGTGCAGGCCAGTACTGGTGTGCCATTGGTGGTACACAAGTTGAGTAAACCTAATACAAACATGTGCATGCCAGTACTGCTTTGTCATTGGTGGTAGGCAAGTACAACAAATCCAGTACAAACGCATGCATGCCAATATTGCTGTGTATTGGTGATAGGCAAGTACAACAAACCCAATCCAGTACTGTTGTGTCCTTGGTGGTAGGCAAGTATAACAAGCCCAATACAAACATGTGCATGCCAGTACTGCTGTGTTATTGATGGTAGGCAACTGCAACAAACCCAATGCAAACACGTGCCTGCAAGTACTGTTGTGTCCTTGCTGGTCAGCAACTACAACAAACCCAATACAAACATGTGCATGCAGTACTGCTCTGTCATTGGTGGTATACAAGAACAACAAACCCAATACAAACACGTCCATGACTGCACTGCTGTGCCATTGGTGGTAGGCAAGTACAACAAACAGAATACAAATACGTGCATGCCAGTACTGCTGTGTCATTGGTGGTAGGCGAGTACAACAAACCCAATACAAATATGTGCATGCCAGTACTGCTGTGTCATTGGTGGTAGGCAAGTACAACAAACCCAATACAAATATGTGCATGTCAGTACTGCTGTCACAGTTGGTAGGCAAGTACAGCAAATCCAATACAAACACGTGCATGCCAGTATTGTTATGTCATTGGTGGTAGGCAGGTACAACAAACCCAATAGAAAGATGTGGATACCAATACTGCTGTGTTATTGGTGGTAGGCAAGACTAACAAACCCAATAAAAACATGTGCATGCCAGTACTGCCTTTTCATAGGTGGTAGGCAAGCACAAGAATCCCAATCCAAACACGTGCATGCCAGTACTGACTGTCCTTCGACACTATCTCTCATCCTCTACTACTATCCAAACTCGCAAATCTCCACCTATCCCCCTCTGCACTTGCCTGGTTTAATAGTTACCTATCTGGCAGGGAACAATCTGTTAAATGGCTCTCATCCTCCTCACCTTTCCTTCCCATCTCCACTGGTGTTCCCCAAGGCTCCATCTTGGGACACCTTTTGTTTAACATCTTCACCAATGATCTTTACACTTCATGCAAAGAATCTTCCCTTATTCAGTATGCCGACAACTCCACACTTATATCCATCTCAAATAACATTCCTGAACTACACTCCCTGACCCAACAGGCCCTACTATCCACTGAACAATGGCTCTCTCACAACCTATTGATCCTAAATCCCAAAAAGACCAAACTCCTACTTTTCCTTCCCCGTTCTCTTTCTCATCACAAAACCTCCTTTTTTATTACCATCTTCTAACAATACAACTATCCAACCTGACACCCACACAAAACTCCTAGGGGTCATTATCAATGATGAACTAAAGTTCAACCTACACATACTCCAGTGTATAAAAAAAAAAACAGAAACTAGGTCTGCTATATAAGAACAAAAAATTCCTAACCCCTGAATCTGGACTTACCCTGGGCCAGGCACTCCTCCTCCCCTCCCTCTTATATGCCGCACCAGTTCTTACCAATATCCAGCCCTCCACTCTAAACAAACTCCAACAGACTTACCATAAAATAGCCAGATTCATTACAAACTCCCCATACAACTCACACCACTGCATTTTTTAAACTCTCTTCAATGGCTTGAACTTCCCCAATTTCTGCTATCTTATCAATCTCATATGCTGCACTCTATTCTTTATAAACCCTCCTTCTGTCCATCTCTATCTTCCTTAGTCTCCATCTACATCCCATCCCGGACCCTCCATACTTCTAACCAACAATTACTTGACATCTACCACCCAAAAAGGTCAGTAGGCAAACTACTCTACAAACACTCCCTTGCCCATGCTTGGAACAAACTTCCCCTTGACTTACATTCAATCTCCCCCACCTCACACTTTAAAAATGAACTAAAAGCTTATTTTCTCAATTCCAGAACCTGCCCTTGCCATGACACTACCTAGTCTTCCTTCCCTTTATGTACCCTCAAAAGGACCATACTTAGTACCTCATTACACCTCTCTCTCCAATGTGTCTACTATGCATTTGCATAATTTTATACAAACAAAAACAATTTATTGTTGACCTATTGAACTATATCAATGTAAAATTGTTACTTAGCTTCTTTTTAATGCAACTTTAACTTTATGCATGCAACCCAACATATGTGAATCTTTTTGCTACAACTGCTATTATATCAATATTGTTTAAAATTGTACTTGTTTAAAATGTACTATTGGAGCTTTTCTCCTCGGGTCTCCACTGAAACTGGGCCACAAGCCCGGTTGGACAAACCTGGTTAACAAATGTCAATAAATAAATAAATAAATAAATACTGCTGTGTCATTGCTGGTAAGCAAGTACAACAAAACCAATACTAACACATGCATGCCAAAGTTGCTGTGTCATTGGTGGTAGGAAAAAACAACAAACCAATACAAACACGTGCATGCCAATATTGCTGTCTCATTGGTGGTAAGCAAGTAAAACAAACGCAATACAAACACATGCATGCCAGTACTGCTGTGTCATTGCTGGTAGGCAAGTACAACAAACCCAACACAAACACGTGCATGCCAGTACTGCTGTGTCATTGGTGGTAGACAAGTACAATAAACTCAACACAAACAAATGCATGCCAGTACTGCTTTGTTATTGGTGGTAGGAAGTAAAACAAACTGAATGCAAACATGTAAATGCCAGTACTGCTGTGTCACTGGTGGTAGGCAAGTACAAGAAACCCAGTACAAACATGTGCATGCCAGTACTGCAGTGTCATTGGTGGTAGACAGGTACAACATACCGAATACAAACACGTGCATGCCAGAACTGCTCTGTCATTGGTGGTAGGCAAGTACAACGAACCCAATTCTAACACAATGCATGCCAATACTGCAGTCTCATTGGTGGTAGGCAAGTGCAACAAACCCAATACAAACATGCATGCCAGTACTGCTGTGTCGTTGGTGGTAGGCAAGTACAACAAACCCAACCAAACACGTGCATGCCAGTACTTATTTGTTATTGGTTTTAAGAAGTACAACAAACCCAAATCAAACATGTAAATGCCAGTACTGCTGTGTCACTGGCAGTAGACAAGTACAACATACCCAATGGAAACTAGTGCATGCCAGTACTCCTGTGTCATTGATGGTAGGCAAGTACAAAAATCCCAATACAAAAACATGGTACCAATACTGCTGTATCATTGGTGGTAGGCTAGAACAACAAACCTAATACAAACACGTGCACGCCAGTACTGCTGTGTCATTGGTGGTAGGAAAGTAAAACAAACCCAGTACAAACACGTACAAGCCAGTACTTATGTGTCATTGGTTGTAAGCAAGTACAACAACACAGTACTAACATGTGCATGCCAATATTGCTGTCTCATTGGTGGTAGGCAAGTACAGCAAACCGAATACAAACATATGCATGCCAGTACTGCCCAGTCATTGGTGGTAGGCAAGTACAACAAACCCAATACAAAGATGTGCTTGCCAATACTTCTGTGTCATTGGTGGCAGACAAGTACAACAAAAACAATACAAAGACGTGCATGCCAGTAGTGGTGTGTCATTGGTGGTAGGCAAGTACAACAAACCCAATACAAACACATGCATACCAGCACTGCTGTGTCATTGATGGTAGGCAAGTACAACAAACCCAATACAAACACGTGCATGCCAATATTGCTGTCTCTGGGTGGTATGCAAGTACAACAATCCCAGTACAAACACGTGATGCCAGTACTGAGATTGTTGTACTTGCCTACAAGTTCTGGTCTGTCATTGGTGGTAGGAAGTACAACAATCCCAGTCCAATACTGCTGTGTCCTTAGTGGTAGGCAAGTACAACAAACCCAATACAAACACATGCATGCCAGTACCGCTGTGTCATTGGTGATAGGCAAGTACAGCACACCCAATAGAAACACGTGCAAGACAGTACTGCTGTGTCATTGGTGGTAGGCAAGTACAACAAACCAAATATAAACATGTGCATGTCACTACTGCAATGTCATTGGTGGTAGGCAAGAACAACAAACCTAATACAAAGATCTGCTTGCCAGAAATGTTGTCTCATTGGTGGCAGACAATTACAACAAACCCAATACAAGGACGTGCATGACAGTACTAGAGTGTCATTGGCAGTAGGCAAGTACAACAAATACAATAAACACACTTGTATGCTGGCACTGGTGTGTCATTGCTGGTAGGCAAGTATAACAAACCCAATACAAACACGTGCATGCCAGTACTGGTGTGTCATTGGTGGTAGGCAAATACAATGCAAACAAGTGCATGCCAATATTGCTGTGTCATTGGTGATAAGAAAGTACAACAAACCCAATACAAAGACATGGTACCAATACTGCTTGTGTCATTGGTGGTAGGCTAGAACAACAAACCTAATACAAACATTTGCATGCCAGTACTGCTGTGTCATTGGTGGTAGGAAAGTAAAACAAACCCAGAACAAACACGTACATGCCAGTACTTAAGTGTCATCGGTGGTAAGCAAGTACAACAACCCAATACTAACATGTGCATGCCAATATTGCTGTCTCATTGGTGGTAGGCAAGAACAACAAATAGAATGCAAACACGTGCTTGCCAGTACTGCTGTGTCATTGGTGGAAGACAAGTACAACAAACCCAATTCAAACATGTGCATGCCAGTACTGCTGTGCCATAGGTGGTAAGCAACTACAACAAACCCAATACAAACACGTGCCTGCCAGGACTGTTGGGTCATTGGTGATCAGCAAGTACAACAAATCCAATTCAAACGTGCATGCCAGTAGAGCTGTGCCATTGGTGGTAGGCAACTACAACAAACCCAATACAAACATGTGCATGCCAGTACTGCTCTGTTATTGGTGGTAGGCAAGTACAAGAAACCCAATCTAGTACTGCTGTGTCCTTGGTGGTGGGCAAGTAAAACAAACTCAATACAAACACGTGCATGCCAGCACTGATGTGGCATTGTGGTAAAAAAGTACCACAAAGCCAGTACAAACATACACATGCCAGTACTGCTGTGTCATTGGTAGTAGGCAAGCACAACAAATCCAGTATAAACATGTGCATGCCAATATTGCTGTGTTATTGTTGGTAGGCAAGTACAACAAACCCAATACAAACATCTGTAGGCCAGTATTGCTGTATAATTGATGGTAGGCAAATAAGCAAACCCAATACAAACACCTGCATGCCAGTACAGCAGTGTAATTGCTGGCAGACAAGTACAACAAACCCAATACAAACACGTGCAGGCCAGTACTCTTGTTCCACTGGTGGTATGCAAGCACAACAAACCCAATGCAAACAAGTGCAGGCCAGTACTGGTGTGCCATTGATGGAACACAAGTTGAGTAAACCTAATACAAACATGTGCATGTGTTGTGTCATTGGTGGTAAGAAAGTAAAACATACCCAATACAAACAGGTGCATGTCAGTACTGCTGTGTCATTGGTGGTAGGCAAGTACAACAAATCCAATACTAACACGTGCATGCCAGTATTGCTGTGTATTGGTGATAGGCAAGTACAACAAACCCAATACAAACACATGCATGCCAGTACTGCTCTGTCACTGGTGGTAGCCAAGTACAACAAACCCAATCCAGTACTGCTGTGTGCTTGGTAGTAGGCAAGTATAACAAATCCAATACAAACATGTGCATGCCAGTACTGCTGTGTCATTGGTGGTAGGCAACTGCAACAGACCCAATACAAACACGTGCCTGCAAGTACTGTTGTGTCATTGGTGGTCAGCAAGTTCAACAAACCCAATACAAACACGTGCGTGCAGTACTGCTGTGTCATTGGTGGTATACAAGTACAACAAACCCAATAAAAAATAAGTAAGTGTCTATACTGCTGTGCCATTGGTGGTAGGCAAGTACAACAAACTGAATACAAATGGATGCCTGCCTGTACTGTTGTGTCTTTGATAGTAGGCAAGTACAAGAAACCTAATACAAGCACGTGCATGCCTGTACTGGTGTGTCATTGGTGATAGGGAAGTACAATGCAAACACGTGCATGCAAATATTGATGTGCCATTGGTGGTAAGTACAACAAGCCCAATACAAATATCTGCATGACAGTACTGCTGTGTCACTGGTTGTAGGCAACTGCAAAAAACCCAGTAAAAACCTGTGCATGTCTGTACTGCTGTGCCACTGGTGGTAGGCATGTACAACAAACCAAATACAAACACTTGTATGCCAGTACTGTTGTGTCATTGATGGTAGGCAAGTACAACAAACCCAATACAAACACGTGCATGTCAGTACTGCTGTGTCATTGGTTGTCGGTAAGTACAAACAACCCAATCCAAACACTTGTATGCAAGTACTGCTGTGTCTTTGGTGGCAGGCAAGTACAAAACCCAATGCAAACACATGCATGCCAGTACTGTTGTGTCATTGATGGTAGGCAAGAACAAGAAACTCAATACAAAAACATGATTGCCATTACTGCTGTGTCATTCGTGGTATACAAGTCCAACAAACCCAATACAAACATGTGCCTGCCATTACTGTTGTGTCATTGATGGTAGGCAAGTACAACAAACTCAATACAAACACGTGCATGCCAGTACTGGTGTGTCATTGGTGGTAGGCAAGTACAATGCAACAAGTGCATGACAATAATGCTGTGTCATTGGTGGTAAGCAAGTACAATAAACCCAATACAAGAACATGCATGCCAGTACTGTTGAGTCATTGATGGTAGGCAAGTACAACAAACCCAATACAAACACGTGCATGCCAGTACTGCTGTGTCTTTGGTGGTAGGCAAGTACATCAACCCCAATACAAACATGTGTATGCCAGTACTGCGCTGTCATGGTGGTAGGCAGGTACAACAAATCCAATACAAATATGTGCATGCAAGTACTGCTGTGTCTTTGGTGGTAGGCAAGTACAAAATCCAATGCAAACACATGCATGCTAGTACTGTTGTGTCATTGGTGGTAGGCAAGAACAAGAAACCCAATACAAAAACGTGCATGCCAGTACTGCTGTGCCATTCATAATGTACAAGTCCAACAAACCCAATACAAACACGTGCATGCCAATACTGCAGTGTCATTGTTGGTAGGCAAGTCCAAAAAACCAAATACAAACACGTGCATGCCAGTACTGGTGTGTCATTGGTGGTAGGCAAGTACAATGCAAACAAGTACATGCCAATATTGCTGTGTCATTGATTGTAAGCAAGTACAACAAACCAAATGCAAGCACATGCATGCCAGTACTGCTGTGTCTTTGGTGGTAGGCAAGTACAGCAAACCAAATACAAACATCTGCATGCTGGTACTGCTGTGTCATTGGTGGTAGGCAAGTACAGCAAACCCAGTGCAAACACATGCATGCCAGTACTGCGGTGTAATTGGTGGCAGACAAGTAAAACAAACCCAATACAAAGACGTGCATGCCAGTACTCTTGTTCTATTGGTGGTATACAAGCCCAACAAACCCAATGCAAACAGATGCAGGCCAGTACTGATGTGCCCTTGGTGGTACACAAGTTGAATAAACCTAATACAAACACGTACATGCTAGTACTGCCATGTAATTGGTGGTAGGAAAGTAAATCAAACCCAATACAAACACGTGAATGCCAGTACTGCTGTGTCATTGGTGGTAGGCAAGCACAACAAACTCAATTAAACATGTGCATGCCAGTACTGCTGTGCCATTGGTGGTAGACAACTGCAACAAACCCAACACAAACACTTTCCTGCCACTACTGTTGTGTCATTGGTGATCAGCAAGTACAACAAACCCAATTCAAACATGTGCATGCCAGTAGTGCTGTGCCATTGGTGGTAGGCAACTACAACAAACCCAATACAAACACGTGCATGCCAGTACTGCTCAGTTATTGGTGGTAGGCAAGTACAAGAAACCCAATCCAGTACTGCTGTGTCCTACGTGGTAGGCAAGTAAAACAAACCCAATACAAACACGTGAATGCCAATACTGCTATGTCAATTTGGTAGGAAAGTACAACAAATCCAGTACAAACATCTACATGCCAATAATGCTGCGTCATTGGTAGTAGGCAAGTATAACAAATCCAGTATAAACATATGCATGCAAATATTGATGTGTTATTGTTGGTAGGCAAGTACAACAAACACAATACAAAACACATGCATCTCAGTATTGCTGTGTCTTTGGTGGTAGGCAACTACAACAAACCCAATACAAACTTGTGCATGCCAGTACTGCTCTGTTCCTGGTGGTAGGCAAGTACAAGATACCCAATCCAGTACTGCTGTGTCCTTGGTGGTAGGCAAGTAAAAAAAAAAAACAATACAAACACGTGCATGCCAGTACTGTTGTGGCATTGGTGACAGGCAAGTACAGAAAACCCTATGCAAGAATGTGCATGCCAGTACTGCCCTGTCATTGGTGGTAGGCAAGTACAACAAACCCAATCCAGTACAGCTGTGTCATTGTTGCTAGGCAAGTAGAACAAACCCAATATAAACATGTGCATTCCAGTACTGCTGTGTCATTGGTTGTTGGCAAGTACAACAAACCCAATACAGACACTTGCATGCCAGTACTGCTTTGTCCTTGGTGGATGGCAAGCACAACAAACCCAATGAACCCTATCAACCTATACCTCCTGACCCTCTTCAAGACAAATCTTGACGAGTGGATGGGAAATAGAAAATGTACCCCGGGGATCACTCCAGTGGCTCTACTTCTCAGAGGCACTGGGAACCAAGGTCAGATGGCACAATGCCAGGGTAATCCTATGGGTTAGGCTTGTAAAGGGTCCAGGGCCATTACCCTAGTTCACACTTATTAACATATGAACCTATGAACAAATACAAACACATACACGCCAGTACTGATGTGCCATTGGTATGCAATACAACAGACCCAATACAAACACGTGCATGCCAATAATACTGTGTCATTGGTGGAAGGCAAGTACAACAAACCTAAAACAAACAAGTGCATTCAAGTATTCTGTGCCATTGGTGGTAGGCAAGTACAACAAAGGTAATACAATCACGTGCATGCCAGTACTGCAGTGTCATTGGTGGTATGCAAGTACAACAGACCCATTACAAACACGTACATGCCAATACTACTATGTCATTGGTGGTAGGCAAGCACAACAAACCCATTACAAACAAGTGCATTCAAGCACTGCTGTGCCATTGGTGGTAGGCAAGTACAGCAAAGCGAATACAATCATGTGCCTGCCAGTACCGTTGTGTCATTGGTGGTTGGCAAGTACAACAAATCCAAGACAAACATGTGCATGCCAATACTGGTGTGTCATTAGTGGTAAGGCAAGTACTTTAAAAACATATGCATGCCAGTACTGCTGTGTCTTTGATGATAGGCAAATACAACAAACCCAATACAAACATGTGTATGCCAGTACTGCTCTGTCATTGGAGTTAGGCAAGTACAACAAGCCCAATAGACACATATGCATGCCAATACTGCTTTGTCTTTGGTGGTAGGCAAGTACAGCAAACCCAATACAAACATGTGCATGCCAATACTGCTCTGTGATTTGGAGGTTGGCAAGTACAAAAAAAACAAATACAAACATGTGCATGCCAGTATTGCTGTGGTATTGGTGGTAAGCAAGTGCAACAAACCCAATTAAAACATGTGCATGCCAGTACTGCCCTGTCGTTAGTGGTGGGCAAGTAGAACAAAACCACTACTCACACATGCATGCCAGTACTGCTATGTCTTTGGTGGCACGCAAGTATAATAAACCCAATACAAATATGTCCATGCCAGTACTGCTCTGTCATTGATGGTAGGTAAGTACAACAAACCCAATCTAGTACTGCTGTGTCATTGGTGCTAGGCAAGTACAACACACACACAGTACAAATACGTGCATGCCAACACTGCTGTGTCATTGGTGGTAGGCAAGTACAACAAATCCAATACAAACACGTCCATGCCAGTACTGCTGTGTCATTTGTGGTATACAAGTCCAACAAACCCAGTACAAACAAGTGCATGCCAATACTGCTGTGTCATTGTTCCTAGGCAAGTCCAACAAACCCAATACAAACACATGCATGCATCTACTGCTGTGCCTTTGGTGGTAGGAGAGTACAGCAAACCCAATCCAAACATGTGCCTGCCAATACTGTTGTGTCATTGATGGTAGGCAAGTACAACAAACCCAATATAAACACGTGCATGCCAGTACTGGTGTATCATTGGTGGTAGGCAAGTACAATGCACACAAGTGCATGCCAATATTGCTGTGTCATTGGTGGTAAGCAAGTACAACAAACCCAATACAAACATTTGTAGGCCAGTACTCCTGTGTCATTTCTGGTAGCAAATAAGCATTTCCAATACAAACACCTGCAAGCCAGTGCTGCGATGTCATTGGTGACAGACAAGTACAACAAACTCAATACAAACACGTACATGCCAGCACTCTTGTTCCATTGGTGGTATGCAAGCACAACAAACCCAATACAAACAAGTGCAGGCCAGTACTGGTGTGCCATTGGTCGTACACAAGTTGAGTAAACCTAATACAAACACGTGCATGCCAGTAGTGTCATTTCATTGGTGGTAAGAATGTAAAACATACCCAATACAAACACGTGCATGCCAGTAGTGCTTTGTCATTGGTGGTAGGCAAGTACAACAAATCCAGTACAAACACGTGCATGCCAATATTGCTGTGTATTGGTGATAGCAAGTACAACCAACCCAATACAAACATGTGCATGCAAGTACTGCTCTGTCATTGGTGGTAGGCAAGTACAACAAACCCAATCCAGTACTGCTGTGTCCTTGGTGGTAGGCAAGTATAACAAACCCAATACAAACATGTGCATGCCAGTACTGATGTGTTATTGGTGGTAGGCAACTGCAACAAACCCAATACAAACACGTGCCTGCAAGTACTGTTGTGTCATTGGTGGTCAGCAACTACAACAAACCCAATACAAACATGTGCATGCAGTACTGCTCTGTCATTGGTGGTATACAAATACATCAAACCCAATACAAACACGTACATGACTGTACTGCTCTGCCATTGGTGGTAGGCAAGTACAGCAAACAGAATACAAATACGTGCCTGCCAGTAAGGTTGTGTCATTGATAGTAGGCAAGTACAACAAACCTAATACAAACACATGCATGCCAGTACTGGTGTGTCATTGGTGATAGGCAAGTACAATGCAAACATGTGCATGCCAATATTGTTGTGTCATTGGTGTTAAGTAAGTACAACAAACCCAATACAAATATCTGCATGCCAGTACTGCTGTGTCATTGGTGGTAGGCAACTGCAACATACCCAATACAAACCCGTGCATTTCTGTACTGATGTGCCACTGGTGATAGGCAAGTACAGAAAACCCAATACAAAGACATGCCTCCCAGTACTGTGTGTCATTGATGGTAGGCAAATACAACAAATGCAATACAAACACGTGCATGCCAGTACTGCTGTGTCATTGGTAGTAGGCTAGTACAACAAATCCAATACAAACATGTGCATGCAAGTACTGCTGTGTCTTTGGTGGTAGGCAAGTACAAAACCAAATGCAAACACATGCATGCCAGTACTGTTGTGTCATTGGTGGTAGGCAATAACAAGAAACCCAATACAAAAATGTGCATGCCATTACTGCTGTGTCATTCATGGTATACAAGTCCAACAAACCCAATACAAACACACGCATGCCAATACTGCTGTGTCATTGTTGGTAGGCAAGTCCAAAAAAGCAAATACAAACACGTGCATGTCAGTACTGCTGTGCCATTGGTGGTAGGCAAGTACAACAAACTCAATACAAACACGTGCATGCCAGTACTGGTGTGTCATTGGTGGAAGGCAATTACAATGCAAACAAGTGCATGCCAATATTGTTGTGTCATTGGTGATAAGCAAGTACAACAAACCCAATACAAGCACATGCATACCAGTACTGCTGTGTCTTTGGTGGTAGGCAAGTCCAACAAACCCAATACAAACATGTGCATGCCAATACTGCTGTGTCATTGTTGGTAGGCAAGTCCAAAAAAACAAATACAAACACGTGCATGCCAGTACTGCTGTGCCATTGGTGGTAGGCAAGTACAACAATCTCAATACAAACACGTGTCTGCCATTACTGTTGTTTCATCGATGGCTGGCAAATACAACAAACTCAATACAAACACATGCATGCCAGTACTGGTGTGTCATTGGTGGTACGCAAGTACAATGCAAACAAGTGCATGCCAATATTGCTGTGTCATTGGTGGGAAGCAAGTACAACAAACCCAATACAAGCATATGCATGCCAGTACTGCTGTGTCTTTGGTGTTGGCAAGTACAACAAACCAAATACAAAGACATGCATGCCAGTACTCTTGTTCCATTGGTGGTATACAAGCACAATAAACCCAATACAAACAGATGCAGGCCAGTACTGGTGTGCCATTGGTGGTAGACAAGTTGAATAAACCTAATACAAATAGGTGCATGCCAGTACTGCCATGTCATTGGTGGTAGGATAGTAAAACAAATCCAATACAAACACGTGCATGCCAGTACTGCTGTGTCATTGGTGGTAGGCAAGTACAACAAACCCAATTAAACATGTGCATGCCAGTACTGATGTGCCATTGGTGATCAGCAAGTACAACAATCCCAATTCAAACATGTGCATGCTAGTAGTGCTGTGCCATTGGTGGTAGGCAACTGCAACAAACCCAATACAAACATGTACATGCCAGTACTGTTCTGTTATTGGTGGTAGGCAAGTACAAGAAACCCAATCCAGTACAGCTGTGTCCTTGGTGGTAAGCAAGTAAACAAACCCAATACAAACACGTGCATGTCAGTACTGCTGTTGCATTGTGGTAGGAAAGTACAACAAACTTAGTACAAACACGTACTTGCCAGTACTGCGGTGTCATTGGTAGTAGGCAAGTACAACAAATCCAGTATAAACATGTGCATGCCAATATTGCTGTGTTATTGTTGGTAGGCAACTACAACAAACCCAATAAAAACACGTGCATGCCAGTACTGCTCTGTCATTGGTGGTAGGCAAGTACAACAAACCCAGTCCAGTACTGCTGTGTCATTGGTGCTAGGCAAGTAGAACAGACCCAATACAAACACGTGCATTCCAGTTCTGCTGTGTCATTGGTTGTTGGCAAGTACAACAAACCCAATACAAACACATTCATGCCAGTACTGCTTTGTGCTTGGTCGTTGGCAAGTACAGCAAACCAAATACAAACATGTGCATGCCAGTACTGCTCTGTCATTTGAGGGAGGCAAGTACAACAAACCCAATAAAACATGTGCATGCCAGTACTGCTGTGGTATTTGTAGTAAGCAAGTGCAACAAACCCAATACAAACACGTGCATGCCAGTACTGCTGTGTCATTGGTGGTAGGCAAGTACAACAAACCCAATATAAACACATCCATACCAGTTCTGCTCTGTCATTGTTGGTAGGAAAGTACAACAAACCCAATCCAGTACTGCTGTGTCATTGGTGGTAGGTAAGTACAGCACACCCAGTACAAATACGTGCATGCCAACACTGCTGTGTCATTGGTTGTAGGCAGGTACAACAAACTCAATACAAACACATGTATGGCAGTACTGCTGTGTCATTGGTGGTAGGCATGTACAACAATCCAATACAAACAAGTGCATGCCAGTACTGCTGCGTCATTTGTGGTAAACAAGTCCAGCAAACCCAATCCAAACATGTGCATGCTAATACTGCTGTTGCATTGCTCCTAAGCAAGTCCAACAAACCCAACATAAACACGTGCATGCCTGTACTGCTGTGCATTTGGTGTTAGGCAAGTACAACAAACCCAATACAAACATGTGCCTGCCATTACTGTTGTGTACAACAAACCTAACACAAGCATGTGCATGCCAGTACTGGTGTATCATTGGTGGTAGGCAAGTACAATGCACACAAGTGCATGCCAATATTGCTGTGTCATTGGTGGTAAGCAAGTACAACAAACCCAATACAAATATCTGTAGGCCAGTACTGCTGTGTCATTGGTGGTAGGCAAATAAGCAAACCCAATACAAACATCTGCATGCCAGTACTGCGGTGTGTCATTGTTGGCAGACAAGTATAACAAACCCAATACAAACATGTGCATTCCAGTACTCTTGTTCCATTGGTGGTATGCAAGCATAACAAACCCAATACAAACAAGTGCAGGCCAGTACTGGTGTTTCATTGGTGGCACACAAGTTGAGTAAACCTAATACAAAAATGTGCATGCCAGTACTGTCATGTCATTGTTGGTAAGAACGTAAAACATACCCAATACAAACACGTGCATGCCAGTACTGCTGTGTTATTGGTGGTAGGCAAGTACAACAAACCCAATACAAACATGTGCATGCCACTATTGCTGTGTCATTGGTGGTAGGCAAGTACAACAAACCCAGTACTCGCACATGCATGTCAGTACTGCTATGTCTTTGGTGGCAGGCAAGTACAACAAAGCCAATACAAACATGCCCATACCAGTTCTGCTCTGTCATTGTTGGTAGGAAAGTACAACAAACCCAATCCAGTACTGCTGTGTCATTGGTGCTAGGCAAGTACAGCACACCCAGTACAAATACGTGCATGCCAACACTGCTGTGTCATTGGTGGTAGGCAGGTACAACAAACCTAATACAAACACATGTATGGCAGTACTGCTGTGTCATTGGTATTAGGCATGTACAACAAATCCAATACAAACATGTTCATGCCAGTACTGCTGTGTCATTTGCGGTATACGGCATGTACAACAAATCCAATACAAACATGTTCATGCCAGTACTGCTGTGTCATTTGTGGTATACAAGTCCAACAAACCCAATACAAACATTTGCATGCTAATACTGCTGTGACATTGTTCCTAAGCAAGTCCAACAAACCCAATATAAACACGTGCATGCCTGTACTGCTGTGCATTTGGTGTTAGGCAAGTACAACAAACCCAATACAAACACGTGCCTGCCATTACTGTTGTGTATAACAAACCTAACACAAGCACATGCATGCCAGTACTGGTGTATCATTGGTGGTAGGCAAGTACAATGCATACAAGTGCATGCCAATATTGCTGTGTCATTGGTGGTAAGCAAGTACAACAAACCCAATACAAATATCTGTAGGCCAGTACTGCTGTGTCATTGGTGGTAGGCAAATAAGCAAACCCAATACAAACATGTGCATTCCAGTACTCTTGTTCCATTGGTGGTATACAAGCACAATAAACCCAATACAAACAGATGCAGGCCAGTACTGGTGTGCCATTGGTGGTACACAAGTTGAATAAACCTAATACAAATAGGTGCATGCCAGTACTGCCATGTCATTGGTGGTAGGATAGTAAAACAAATCCAATACAAACACGTGCATGCCAGTACTGCTGTGTCATTGGTGGTAGGCAAGTATAACAAACCCAATTAAACATGTGCATGCCAGTACTGCTGTGCCATTGGTGATCAGCAAGTACAACAATCCCAATTCAAACATGTGCATGCTAGTAGTGCTGTGCCATTGGTGGTAGGCAACTGCAACAAACCCAATACAGACATGTACATGCCAGTACTGTTCTGTTATTGGTGGTAGGCAAGTACAAGAAACCCAATCCAGTACTGCTGTGTCCTTGGTGGTAAGCAAGTAAACAAACCCAATACAAACACGTGCATGTCAGTACTGCTGTTGCATTGTGGTAGGAAAGTACAACAAACTTAGTACAAACACGTACTTGCCAGTACTGCGGTGTCATTGGTAGTAGGCAAGTACAACAAATCCAGTATAAACATGTGCATGCCAATATTGCTGTGTTATTGTTGGTAGGCAACTACAACAAACCCAATAAAAACACGTGCATGCCAGTACTGCTCTGTCATTGGTGGTAGGCAAGTACAACAAACCCAGTCCAGTACTGCTGTGTCATTGGTGCTAGGCAAGTAGAACAGACCCAATACAAACATGTGCATTCCAGTTCTGCTGTGTCATTGGTTGTTGGCAAGTACAACAAACCCAATACAAACACATTCATGCCAGTACTGCTTTGTGCTTGGTGGGTGGCAAGTACAGCAAACCAAATACAAACATGTGCATGCCAGTACTGCTTTGTGTTTGATGGTAGACAAGTACAGCAAACCCAATAGAAACATGTGCATGCCAGTACCGCTTTGTCATTGGAGGCTGGCAAGTACAACAAACCCAATACAAACATGTGCATGCCAGTACTGCTGTGGTATTTGTAGTAAGCAAGTGCAACAAACCCAATACAAACACGTGCATGCCAGTACTGCTGTGTCATTGGTGGTAGGCAAGTACAACAAACCCAATATAAACACATCCATACCAGTTCTGCTCTGTCATTGTTGGTAGGAAAGTACAACAAACCCAATCCAGTACTGCTGTGTCATTGGTGGTAGGTAAGTACAGCACACCCAGTACAAATACGTGCATGCCAACACTGCTGTGTCATTGGTTGTAGGCAGGTACAACAAACCCAATACAAACACATGTATGGCAGTACTGCTGTGTCATTGGTGGTAGGCATGTACAACAATCCAATACAAACAAGTGCATGCCAGTACTGCTGCGTCATTTGTGGTATACAAGTCCAGCAAACCCAATCCAAACATGTGCATGCTAATACTGCTGTTGCATTGCTCCTAAGCAAGTCCAACAAACCCAACATAAACACGTGCATGCCTGTACTGCTGTGCATTTGGTGTTAGGCAAGTACAACAAACCCAATACAAACATGTGCCTGCCATTACTGTTGTGTACAACAAACCTAACACAAGCATGTGCATGCCAGTACTGGTGTATCATTGGTGGTAGGCAAGTACAATGCACACAAGTGCATGCCAATATTGCTGTGTCATTGGTGGTAAGCAAGTACAACAAACCCAATACAAATATCTGTAGGCCAGTACTGCTGTGTCATTGGTGGTAGGCAAATAAGCAAACCCAATACAAACATCTGCATGCCAGTACTGCGGTGTGTCATTGTTGGCAGACAAGTATAACAAACCCAACACAAACATGTGCATTCCAGTACTCTTGTTCCATTGGTGGTATGCAAGCATAACAAACCCAATACAAACAAGTGCAGGCCAGTACTGGTGTTTCATTGGTGGCACACAAGTTGAGTAAACCTAATACAAAAATGTGCATGCCAGTACTGTCATGTCATTGTTAGCAAGTACAACATACCCAATACAAACACGTGCATGCCAGTACTGCTGTGTTATTGGTGGTAGGCAAGTACAACAAACCCAATACAAACATGTGCATGCCACTATTGCTGTGTCATTGGTGGTAGGCAAGTACAACAAACCCAGTACTCGCACATGCATGTCAGTACTGCTATGTCTTTGGTGGCAGGCAAGTACAACAAAGCCAATACAAACATGCCCATACCAGTTCTGCTCTGTCATTGTTGGTAGGAAAGTACAACAAACCCAATCCAGTACTGCTGTGTCATTGGTGCTAGGCAAGTACAGCACACCCAGTACAAATACGTGCATGCCAACACTGCTGTGTCATTGGTGGTAGGCAGGTACAACAAACCTAATACAAACACATGTATGGCAGTACTGCTGTGTCATTGGTATTAGGCATGTACAACAAATCCAATACAAACATGTTCATGCCAGTACTGCTGTGTAATTTGTGGTATATGGCATGTACAACAAATCCAATACAAACATGTTCATGCCAGTACTGCTGTGTCATTTGTGGTATACAAGTCCAACAAACCCAATACAAACGTTTGCATGCTAATACTGCTGTGACATTGTTCCTAAGCAAGTCCAACAAACCCAATATAAACACGTGCATGCCTGTACTGCTGTGCATTTGGTGTTAGGCAAGTACAACAAACCCAATACAAACACGTGCCTGCCATTACTGTTGTGTATAACAAACCTAACACAAGCACGTGCATGCCAGTACTGGTGTATCATTGGTGGTAGGCAAGTACAATGCACACAAGTGCATGCCAATATTGCTGTGTCATTGGTGGTAAGCAAGTACAACAAACCCAATACAAATATCTGTAGGCCAGTACTGCTGTCATTGGTGGTAGGCAAATAAGCAAACCCAATACAAACATGTGCATTCCAGTACTCTTGTTCCATTGGTGGTATGCAAGCAGAACAAACCCAATACAAACAAGGGTAGGCCAGTACTGGTGTGTCATTGGTGGTACATAAGTTGAGTAAACCTAATACAAGCACGTGCATGCCAGTACTGTCATGTCATTGATGGTAAGAAAGTAAAACAAACCCAATACAAACACGTGCATGCCAGTACTGCTGTGCCATTGGTGGTAGGCAAGTACAACAAACCCACTACAAACACGTGCATGCCAGTACTGCACTGTCATTGGTGGTAGGCAAGTACAACAAACCCAATCCAGTACTGCTGTGTCATAGGTGGTAGGCAAGTATAACAAACCCATTACAAACATGTGCATGCCAGTAATACTATGTCATTGGTGATAGGCAACTGCAAGAAACCCAATATAAACACGTGCCTGCAAGTACTGTTGTGTCATTGGTAGTCAGCAAGTACAACAAACCCAATACAAACACATACATTCCTGTACTGCTGTGCCATTGGTGGTAGGCAAGTACAACAAACTGAATACAAACACTTTCCTACCAGTACTGTTGTGTCATTGATATTAAGCAAGTACAACAAACCTAATACAAACACATGCATGCCAGTACTGGTGTGTCATTGGTGATAGGCAAATACAATGCAAACACGTGCATGCCAATATTGCTGTGTCATTGGTGGTAGGCAACTGCAACAAACCCAATACAAACCCATGCATGTCTGTACTGCTGTTCCACTGGTGGTAGGCAAGTACAGCAAACCCAATACAAACACGTGCCTGCCACTACTGCTTTGTCATTGATGGTAGGTAAGTACAACAAACCCAATACAAACACGTGCATGCCAGTACTGCTGTGTCATTGTTGGTAGGCAAGTACAACAAACCCAATAGAAATACATGTATGCCAGTACTGCTGTGTCATTCATTGTAGGCAACTACAACAATCCCAATACAAACATGTGTATACCAGTACTACTGTGTCATTGGTGGCTGGCAAGTGCAACAAACCCAGTCCAGTAGTGCTGTGTCCTTGGTGGTAGGCAAGTTCAACAAACCCAATACAAACACATGCATGCCAGTACTGCTGTGTCATTGGTGGTCAGCAAGTACAACAATTCCAATACAAACATGTGCATGCAGTACTTCTGTGTGATTGGTGGTATACAAGTACAATAAACCCAATACAAACACGTTCATGCCGGTACTGCTGTGTTATTGGTGGTAGGCAACTACAACAAACCCAATACAAACACGTGCCTGCCAGTACTGCTGTGTCATTGGTGGCTGGCAAGTACAACAATCAGAATACAAATACGTTCATGCCAGTACTGCTGTGTCACTGGTGGTAGGCAAGTACAACAAACCCAATACAAACATGTGCTTGCCCATACTGTTGTGTCATTGGTGGTCAGCAAGTACAACAAACCCAATACAAACACGTGGATGGAAGTACTGCTTTGCCATTGATGGTAGGCAAGTCAACAAACCCAATACAAACACATGACTGCCAGTACTGTTGTGTCATTTATGGTAGGCAAGTACAAAAACCCAATACAAACATGTGCATGCCAGTACTGCAGTGCCATTGGTGCTAAGCAAGTACAACAAACCCAACACAAACACCCGCATGCCAGTACTGCTTTGTCATTGGTGGAAGGCAAGTACAACAAACCCAATACAAACATGTGCGTGCCAGTACTGATCTATCATTGGTGGTAGGAAGAACAACAATCTCAATACAAACACATGCCTGCCAGTACTGGTGTGTCACTAGTGGTAGGCAAGTACAATACAAACACGTGCATGCCAATAGTGCTGTGTCATTGGTGGTAAGCAAGTACAACAAACCCAATACAAACATCTGCATTCCAGTACTGCTTTGTCATTGGTGGTAGGCGAGTACAACAAACCCAATACAAACATGTGCGTGCCAGTACTGCTCTGTCATTGGTGGTAGGAAGAACAACAATCTCAATACAATCATGTGCATGCCAGTACTACTGTGTCATTGATGGTAGAAAAGTACAACAGACCCAATACAAACACGTGCATGCAAGTACTGCTGTGTCATTTGTGGTAGGCAGGTACAACAAACCCAATACAAACACGTGCGTGCCACTACTTCTGTGTCATTTGTGGTCGGCAAGTACAACAAACTCAATACAGACATGTGCATGCCAGTACTGCTCTGTCATTGGTGGTAGGCACGAACAACAAACCCATTCAAGTACTGCTTTGTCATTGCAGCTAAGCAAGTAGAACAAACCCAAAACAAATGCATGTATACCAGTACTGATGTGTCCTTGGTAGTAGGCAAGTACAACAAACCTAATACAAACACATGCATGCCAGTACTGCTGTGTCATTGGTGGTATATAACTACAACAAACCTTATACAAACATGTGCGTGCCAATACTACTGTGTCATTGGTGGTATGAAAGTACAACAAAACCCAGTACTATTATGTGCCTGCCAGTACTGTTGTGTCATTGGTGGTTGGCAAGTTTAACAAACTCAGTACAAACATATGCATGCCAGTACTGGTGTGTCATTAGTGGTATGCAAGTACAATACAAACATGTGCATGCCAATATTGCTGGGTCGTTAGTGGTAGGCAAGGACAACAAACCCAATACCCAATACAGGGTACCTACCTAATTCTCCACATTCACTATCATATGTTCTTATATCAGTTTACTCTGTTACCTGATTGTTTCCAGCCTTCTCATAACAGCAGCTAACAGGGTGTCTGCCCACTTCGCAACCACCCTGCCCCCAATTTCCTCCCACCCCCCAGTGGTCCTACCTTTATTACACACGCAAACCCCCCCCATCTTTCCAATAGCCAACCATGGCACTAAGCCCAACACTACCTCCTCCATCTTCCCACTACTATCACTCCTCCTCAGCTAAAATGTATAAGCATACCATACCTATGCTCACTGCACTCTCCTTGCATATCTTACATTCTACCAAAACTCCATCATTCCCCCACTCAACCACTACCACTGTACTACTACTCACACTGCCACTCATGTCTCACCCTCACAAAGCTCCCCTACCACAAACTCAAGAACCATCCCTATGCACCCCTCACATATTCTATCAACTATATTACTCAAACAAAAAGCATCCCTACAACTTAACATATTAACCCTCCCACCATACCTATGCTCACTGCATGCACTCTCCTTGCATATCTTACATCCTACCAAAACTCCATCATTCCCCCACTGAACCACTATCACTGTACTACTACTCACACCACCACTCATGTCTCACCCACACGCAGCTCCCCTCCCACCAACTCAAGAACTATCCCTATGCACCCCCCACATATTCTATCAACTGTATTACTCAAACAAAAAAACATCCCTACAACTTAACATAGTAACCCTCCCACCATACCTATTACCCACAGAGCACAATCATATCATAAGGTTTCCCTAATAAACAAACACATTCAGAAACTGAGAAAACTAATAACATCATGCATATCAAAACTAGCTCTAAGTGGAGACATCCACCCCGACCCTGGCCCCACCATCTCCAACCCCACTCCTCATAATCAGACTAGAAACCACAACTTCTCCCAAATCACAGCCAATAGAAAGCCAAGTGACTTCTTTCTACTAAGCCTAAATATTAGAAGTATATCCAACAAGGTCCATGAACTCCATGCCACAATAGACTTGTACTCCCCAGATATAGTCATCCTGACAGAAACCTGGTTAAAACCTCACATTGCCAGTGAGCAAATCCTCCCTACCGGTTATGGCATACTAAGAGTAGACCAGCTAAACAAGAAAGGAGGCGGTATAGCTATAATATTTAAACAGCATCTAAACATCCAGATCTTAAAATCATCAGCTCCACAAATAGGCAATGAAGAAATAATATATATCAACCTCAAAATAAACCAAAATAAAACCATCAACATAATTGGATGCTACTTCCACCTGGCTAAAACATCCCTCCACTAGAAAACCTCCTCAGCTGGTCTACCCACCCTCTCCCCCAAGAAACTATAATTTTAGGTGATTTCAATATTGACTGGCAATCCTGTTCTGGCAACCATCACAACCATCATTTAAGCCTTCATGGCTTCAACCAACTAGTCCAATTGCCAACCAGGATAAATAAAAACTCCAACAAACACACTACCCTGGATTGGATACTAGTCAGTAAGAGCCCCCAGTCATATATAGCAGGCTGCTTATCAGATAGTCTCAGTGATCACTCCCCAACATTCCTACTCAAAAAACACCTATACCAAACTAAACCTGTCATCTACCGTCAAATACGTAAAAGACTAAACTTTAACCCACTCACATTCATCTCATTCCTCAAAGAATGTAACTGGCATCCTCTAAAGTACCTCAGTCTTGATGACACAGTTGAATTTTTTAATACTGCCTTTCTGAGCATCCTTAATTACCATGCCCCCATACGTCTTTCCAGAATCAAAGCACAACCATCCCCATGGCTACAGAAAACCACTAAGTCAGAAATGAAAAACAGGGATAAAGGAGGACTGGCACAAAACCAAAACCCCCTCAACTAGACAGAAATTCCTAGAACTATGCAATAGAGTCAAAAAGCTAATAAAACAGGACAAATTCCAATTCTACCAGTCTGCCCTAGACTCCTCCCAACACAACCCCAAACAATTCTGGTTCTCCATAAACTCCATCCTCCACCCAGGTAAAGTCAGTACCCCTCCTCCTAACATCTCTTACTCCTCCGAAAATATTGCTACCTCATTCACAGAAACCATACTACCACTAGCTAGACAACACAACCACCCTCCCCTCCAACCCACACCTTCAACTAGTAATCTCCCCACTGTCTTCTCGTTTTCTCCTGTTCCTACCTCCAACATAAAAAAAAATCTTAACTAAACTTAAGCCCACCAAATTAGCAACAAAAACCTCCCAAGTGAATACCTACAAATCGCAGCTGATGCTCTATCCCACCCAGTATCCATCTTGATTAACCGATCTCTGTCAGAAAGTTACATTCCCGCACTATGGAAAGTATCACATATAATTCCCCTCCACAAAGGTGGCCCCTCCACAGAACTAATCAATGACTGCCCCATAGCAGTTCTCTTTCCACTCTCCAAAATACTAAAGAGATGCCTTTACTCTCAGGTCTCAGACTACCTCCTTACTAACAACCTCCTTTCCAAACTCAGCATGGTTTCCGACCAAACCATAGCACCACCACTGCCTTACTTTCCTTTACTAACACTATCCTTCAGCATAAAAACAATGGCTATCTCTCCTCTGCTACTTTCCTAGATCTATCTAAACCATTTGACATGGTCCCACACAAACAACTCATCTCTGTCCTCAATAACCTATTCTTCCCTTAATCAGTCACCAACTGGTTTCAGAGTTACCTGTCAGACCGCCAACAATCCGTTGTATGGCAGAATGACACATCTCCCCATCTACCTGTCTCTATAGGGGTTCCCCAAGGATCCATCCTTGGACCCCTACTCTTCTCTATTTTCACCAATAATCTAGCCTCTGCCACCAAACATGGCACACTCATACAATACACAGATGACTCAACCATCATCTGCTCAGCCCAGTCCCTACCCAAACTACAAAACATCACACAGGAAGCCTTTTCCTCTGTTGAAACTTGGTTATCCGCTGCCCAATTAATACTCAACCCAAACAAAACTAAACTACTCATCTTCCAACCCACCAAACCTACTCAAAACAACTCTCACGTTAACATCACAGCAAATGACAACACCAATATACACCCAGCAGAACACACCAAATTGCTAGGAGTGGAAATAGACAATAAACTAAAATTTGACATTCACATATCCATGACCATAAAAAAAGTCCACAAAAAACCTAGGAGCATTATACAGAAATAAGCAACTTCTCACCAAAGCAGGAAAGATTTCAGTAGCAAATTCCCACCTTATCTCCACCCTTCTTTATGCCTCTCCAATGTATACCAATCTAAGGCAATGCGATCTAAACAAGCTCGAGACCTGCTACAACAAAATCGCCAAATTCGCCACAGGGGCATCCTACCGTAGTCATCACTATCTCACTTGCTGAATTGGGCTGGCTTGAACTCCCTCACCTCCTTCAATGGTATCAACATACACTCGCCCACAAACTAGTAAATCATCCACTAAAAGTCCCCTCCCTCCAGAATCTACTTCAACCCTATCGCACCACCAGACCACTAAGATCCAGCAACAAAAATCACTTACAGGTCACTAAAGCCAATAACTCTGCTATAGAAGCACTATTCTCTTGCTCCATAGCCAAATTATGGAACTCCCTCCCACCCACAATTACCTCCGTACCATCATGCATCCACTTCAAAACTTTACTAAAAGCGCACCTAAAAACAGGCTGGTTATGCCCTTGCAACTCCCCTTCTAATATCACCCACCCCACCCACACACTACCTTTCTTTCCACCCCACTAACTACCTTGATTATAGCAATCTTAGATGCTCATAGGCCTAACTACTTATTATACAGCAGAAACTTCTTATTGTAACAATTGTTAATGTCAGTTATGCACTTTGCAGATGATAAAGATTCTAGTTGTCTGCTGAAGTACTATGTTCTTCATCTGTAACTATGCTTGTAATTGTTAATTGCTATGTTGATCAAATTGTTAATTCCAATGTAAATCCAATGTAACTATTGTCTGTATATTTTAACTGTGGAGCTTTTCTCCCTGGGCCTCCGCTAAAAATGGACCTACGTCCAGTCGGACACTCCCGGTCAAAAAATGTAACTAAATAAATAAATAAATACAAACACATGCATGCCAGTACTGCTGTGTCATTGGTGGTATACAAGTACAACAAATCCAATACAAACATGTGCATGCCAGCACTGCTGCATCATTGGTGGTAGACAAGTACAACAAGCCCAATACAAAGACATGTATGCCAGTACTGCTGTTCCATTGGTTGTAGGCAAGTAGAACAAACCTAATACAAACATGTGCATGCCAGTACTGCTGTGTCATTGGTGGTAGGCAAGCATAACAAACCAAGTACAAACAAGTGCATGCCAGTACTGCTGTGCCATTGCTGGTGGGCAAGTACAACAAACACAATACAAACATGCATGTCTGTACTGCTGTGTCATTGCTGGTAGGCAAGTACAACAAATCCAATACAAACACATGCATGCCAGTACTTCTGTGTCATTGGTGGTAGGCAAGTACAACAAACCCAATACAAACACGTGCATGCCAGTACTGCTGTGTCATTGGTGGTAGGCAAGTGCAACAAATCTAATACAAATATGTGCATGCAAGTACAGCTGTGTCTTTGGTGGTAGGCAAGTACAAAACCCAATGCAAACACACGCATGCCAGTACTGTTTTGTCATTGGTGGTAGGCAAGAACAAGAAACCCAATACAAAATGTGAATGCCAGGACTGCTGTGTCATTCATGGTATACAAGTCCAACAAACCCAATACAAACATGTGCATGCCAATACTGCTGTGTCATTGTTGGCAGGCAAGTCCAACAAACAAAATGCAAACATGTGCATGCCAGTACTGCTGTACCATTGGTGATAGGCATGTACAACAAACTCAATACAAACACGTGCATGCCAGTACTGGTTTGTCATTGGTGGGAAGCAAGTACAATGCAAATAAGTGCATTCCAATATTGCTCTGTCATTGGTGGTAAGCAAGTACAACAAACCCAATACAAGCACATGCATGCCAGTACTGCTGTGTTTTTGGTGGTAGGCAAGTACAGCAAACGCAATGCACACATCTGTATGCCAGTACTGCTGGGTCATTGGTGGTAGGCAATTACAGCAAACCCAATACAAAAACCTGCATGCCAGTACTGCAGTGTCATTTGTGGCAGACAAGTACAACAAACCGAATACAAAGACATGCATACCAGTACTGTTGTTCCACTGGTGGCATACAAACACAATACAAACACATGCAGGCCAGTACTGGTGTGCCATTGGTGGTACACAAATTGAATAAACCTAATACAAACATGTGCATGCCAGTACTGTCATGTCATTTGTGGTAGGTAGTAAAACAAATCCAATACAAACATGTGCATGCCAATATTGCTGTGTATTAGTAGTAAGCAAGTGCAACAAAAATAATACAAACACATGCATGCCAGTACTGCTCTGTCATTGGTGGTAGGCAAGTATAACAAACCCAATCCAGTACTGCTGTGTCCTTGGTGTTAGGCAAGTACAACAATACAAACAATTGCATGCCAGTACTGCTGTGTCATTGGTGGTGGGTAACTGCAACAAAGCCAATACAAACACGTGCCTGCCAGTACTGTTGTGTCATTGGTGGTCAGCAAGTACAATGAACCTACTACCATCACGTGCATGCAATACTGCTGTGTCATTGGTGGTATACAAGTAAAATAAACCCAATACAAACACATGCATGACAGTACTGCTGTGTCATTGGTGGTAGGCAAGTACAACAATTAGAATAGAAATATGTCCATGCCAGTACTGCTGTGTCATTGGTGGTAGGCAAGTACAACAAATCCAATTCAAACACATGCATGCCAGTACTGCTGTGTCATTGGTGGCAGGCAACTGCAACAAACCCAATACAAACACGGGTCTGCCAGTACTGTTGTGTCATTGGTGGTCAGCAAGTACAACAAACCTAATACAAACACGTGCATGCAGTACTGCTGTGTCATTGGTGGTATACAAGTACAATAAACCCAATACAAACACGTGCTTGCCAGTACTGTTGTGTCATTGGTGGTCAGCAAGTACAACAAACCCAATTCAAACACGTGAATGGAAGTACTGCTTTGTCATTGGTGCCTGGCAAATACAACAGTCAGAATAGAAATACGTCCATGCCAGTACTGCTGTGTCATTGGTGGTAGGCAAGTACAACAAACCCAATTCAAACACGTGCATGCCAGTACTGCTGTGTCATTGTTGGTAGGCAACTGCAACAAACCCAATACTAACACCTGCCTGCCATTACTGTTGTGTCATTGGTGGTCAGCAAGTACAACAAACCTAATTCAAACACGTGCATGCAGTACTGCTGTGTCATTGGTGGTATACAAGTACAATAAACCCAACACAAACACGTGCTTGCCAGTACTGTTGTGTCATTTGTGGTCAGCAAGTACAACAAACCCAATAAAAACAGGTGGATGGAAGTACTGCTTTGTCATTAATGGTATGCAAGTACAACAAACCCAATACAAACACATGCCTGCCAGTACTGGTGTGTCACTAGTAGTAGGCAAGTACAATACAAACACGTGCATGCCAGTAGTGCTGTGTTATTGGTGGTAAGCAAGTACAACAAACCCAATACAAACATGTGCGTGCCAGTACTGCTCTGTCATTGGTGGTAGGCATGTACAACAATCCCAATCGAGTACTGCTTTGTCATTGGTGCTAGGCAAGTAGAATAAACCCAAAACAAACATGTACATGCCAGTAGTGATGTGTCCTTGGTGGTAGGCAAGTACAACAAACCTAATACAAACACATGCATGCCAGTATTGCTGTGTCACTGATAGTATACAACTATAACAAACCTTATACAAACACATGCATGCCAATACTGCTGTGTCATTGATGGTAGGCAAGTACAACAGACCCAATAAAAACACGTGAGTGCCACTACTTCTGTGTCATTTGTGGTTGGCATGTACAACAAACCCAATACAAACATGTGCATGCCAATACTACTGTGTCATTGGTGGTAGGCATGTACAACAAACCCAGTACAATCACGTGCCTGCCAGTACTGCCGTGTCATTCGTGGTATACAAGTCCAACAAACCCAATGCAAACATGTGCATGCCAATACTGCTGTGTCATTGTTGGCAGGCAAGTCCAACAAACCAAATGCAAAATGTGCATGCCAGTACTGATGTACCATTGGTGGTAGGCATGTACAACAAACTCAATACAAACACGTGCTTGCCAGTACTGGTTTGTCATTGGTGGTAAGCAAGTACAATGCAAACAAGTGCATGCCAATATTGCTGTGTCATTGGTGGTAAGCAAGTACAACAATCCTAATACAAGTACATGCATGCCAGTACTGCTGTGGCTTTGGTGGTATGAAAGTACAGCAAACTCAATGCACACATCTGTATGCCAGTACTGCTGGGTCATTGGTGGTAGGCAATTACAGCAAACCCAATACAAAGACATGCATGCCAGTACTGTTGTTCCATTGGTGGTATACAAGCACAACAAACCCAATACAAACACAAAAAGGCCAGTACTGGTGTGCCATTGGTGGTACACAAGTTGAATAAACCTAATACAAACATGTGCATGCCAGTACTGCCATGTCATTGGTGGTAGGATAGTAAAACAAACCCAATACAAACACGTGCATGCCAATATTGCTGTGTATTGGTAGTAGGCAAGTGCAACAAAAATAATACAAACAAATGCATGCCAGTACTGCTCTGTCATTGGTGGTACGCAAGTACAACAAACCCAATCCAGTACTGCTGTGTCCTTGGTGTTAGGCAAGTACAACAATATAAACAAGTGCATGCCAGTACTGCTGTGTCATTGGTGGTAGGCAACTGCAACAAAGCCAATGCAAACACGTGCCTGCAAGTACTGTTGTGTCATTGGTGGTCAGCAAGTACAACAAACATAATACCATCACTTGCATGCAGTACTGCTGTGTCATTGGTGGTATACAAGTAAAATAAACCCAATACAAACACATGCATGCCAGTACTGCTGTGTCATTGGTGGTAGGTAAGTACAACAATCAGAATAGAAATAGTCCATGCCAGTACTGCTGTGTCATTGGTGGTAGGCAAGTACAACAAACCCAATTCAAACACATGCATGCCAGTACTGCTGTGCCATTGGGGGTAGGCAACTTCAACATACCCAATACAAACACGTGCCTGCCAGTACTGTTGTGTCATTGGTGGTCAGCAAGTACAACAAACCTAATAGAAACACGTGCATGCAGTACTGCTGTGTCATTGATGGTATACAAGTACAATAAACCCAATACAAACACGTGCTTGCCAGTACTGTTGTGTCATTGGTGGTCAGCAAGTACAACAAACCCAATACAAACACGTGGATGGAAGTACTGCTTTGTCATTGGTGGCTGACAAGTACAACAGTCAGAATACAAATACGTCCATGCCAGTACTGCTGTGTCATTGATGGTAGGCAAGTACAGCAAACCCATTTCAAATACATGCATGCCAGTACTGCTGTGTCATTGGTGGCAGGCAACTGCAACAAACCCAATACAAACACATGCCTGCCAGTACTGTTGTGTCATTGGTCATCAGCAAGTAAAACAAACCTAATACAAACACGTGCATGCAGTACTGCTGTGTCATTGGTGGTATACAAGTACAATAAACCCAATACAAACACGTGCTTGCCAGTACTGTTGTGTCATTGGTGGTCAGCAAGTACAACAAACCCAATAAAAACACGTGGATGGAAGTACTGCTTTGTCATTAATGGTATGCAAGTACAACAAACCCAATACAAACACATGCCTGCCAGTACTGGTGTGTCACTAGTGGTAGGCAAGTACAATACAAACACGTGCATGCCAATAGTGCTGTGTCATTGGTGGTAAGCAAGTACAACAAACCTAATACAAACATGTGCGTGCCAGTACTGCTCTGTCATTGGTGGTAGGAAGTACAAATATCTCAATACAAACACGTGCATGCCAGTACTGCTGTGTCATTGATGGTAGGCAAGTACAACAGACCCAATACAAACACGTGAGTGCCACTACTTCTGTGTCATTTGTGGTCAGCATGTACAACAAACACAATACAAACATGTGCATGCCAGTACTGCTCTGTCATTGTTGGCAGGCAAGTCCAACAAACCAAATGCAAACATGTTCATGCCAGTACTGCTGTACCATTGGTGGTACGCATGTACAACAAACTCAATACAAACAAGCGCATGCCAGTACTGGTTTGTCATTGGTGGTAATCAAATACAATGCAAACAAGTGCATGCCAATATTGCTGTGTCATTGGTGGTAAGCAAGTACAACAAACCTAATACAAGCACATGCATGCCAGTACTGCTGTGTCTTTGGTGGTAGGCAAGTACAGCAAACTCAATGCACACATCTGTATGCCAGTACTGCTGGGTCATTGGTGGAAGGCAATTACAGCAAACCCAATACAAACACTTGCATGCCAGTACTGCAGTGTCATTGGTGGCAGACAAGCACAACAAACCCAATACAAACACATTCAGGCCAGTAATGGTGTGCCATTGGTGGTGCACAAGTTGAATAAACCTAATACAAACATGTGCCATGCCAGTACTGTCATGTCATTGGTGGTAGGACAGTAAAACAAACCCAATACAAACACGTGCATGCCAATATTGCTGTGTATTAGTAGTAAGCAAGTGCAACAAAAATAATACAAACACATGCATGCCAGTACTACTCTGTCATTGGTGGTAGGCAAGTACAACAAACCCAATCCAGTACTGCTGTGTCCTTGGTGTTAGGCAAGTAAAACAATGCAAACAAGTGCATGCCAGTACTGCTGTGTCATTGGTGGTAGGCAACTGCAACAAAGCCAATACAAACATGTGCCTGCCAGAACTGTTGTGTCATTGGTGGTCAGCAAGTACAACAAACCTAGTACCATCACTTGCATGCAGTACTGCTGTGTCATTGGTGGTATACAAGTAAAATAAACCAAATACAAACACATCCATGCCAGTACTGCTGTGTTATTGGTGGTAGGCAACTGCAACAAACCCAATACAAACACGTGCCTGCCAGTACTGCTGTGTCATTGGTGGTCAGCAAGTACAACAAACCTAATACAAACACATGCATGCAGAACTTCTGTGTTATTGGTGATATACATGTACAACAAACCCAATACAAACACGTGGATTGAAGTACTGCTTTGTCATTGGTGGCTGGTAAGTACAACAGTCAGAAGAGAAATACGTCCATGTCCGTACTGCTGTTTCATTGGTGGTAGGAAGTACAAAAATCTCAATTCAAACACATGCATGCCAGTTCTGCTGTGTCATTGATGGTAGGCAAGTACAACAAACCCAATACAAACACGTGAGTGCAACTTCTTTTGTGTCATTTGTGGTCGGCATGTACAACAAACCCAATACAAACATGTGCATGTCAGTACTGCTCTGCCATTGGTGGTAGGCACGTACAACAAACCCAATCGAGTACTGCTTTGTCATTGGTGCTAGGCAAGTAGAAGAAACCCAAAACAAACATGTGCATGCCAGTACTACTGCGTCATCGGTGGGAGGCAAGCATAACAAACCAAGTACAAACAAGTGCATGCCAGTACTTCTGTGTCTTTGGTGGTTGGCAAGTATAATAAACCCAATACAAACACGTGCATGTCTGTACTGCTGTGTCACTGGTGGAAGGCAAGTACAACAAGCCCAATAAAAACACATGCCTGCCAGTACTGTTGTGTCATTGATGGTTGGCAAGTACAACAAACCCAATACAAACATGTGCATGCCAGTACTGCTGTGTCATTGGTGGTAGGCAAGTGTAACAAATCTAATACAAATATGTGCATGCAAGTACAGCGGTGTCTTTGGTGGTAGGCAAGTACAAAACCCAATGCAAACACACGCATGCCAGTACTGCTTTGTCATTGGTGGTAGGCAAGAACAAGAAACCCAATACAAAAACGTGCATGCCAGTACTGCTGTGTCATTCGTGGTATACAAGTCCAACAAACCCAATACAAACATGTGCATGCCAATACTGCTGTGTCATTGTTGGCAGGCAAGTCCAACAAACCAAATACAAACATGTGCATGCCAGTACTGCTGTACCATTGGTGGTAGGCAAGTACAACAAACTCAATACAAACACGTGCATGCCAGTACTGGTGTGTCATTGGTGGTAAGCAAGTACAATGCAAACAAGTGCATGCCAATATTGACGTGTCATTGGTGGTAAGCAAGTACAACAAATCCAATACAAGCACATGCATGCCAGTACTGCTGTGTCTTTGGTGGTAGGCAAGTACAGCAAACTCAATGCACACATCTGTATTCCAGTACTGCTGGGTCATTGGTGGTAGGCAATTACAGCAAACCCAATACAAACACCTGCATGCCAGTACTGCAGTGTCATTGGTGGCAGACAAGTACAACAAACCCAATACAAAGACATGCATGCCAGTACTGTTGTTCCATTGGTGGTATACAAGCACAACAAACCCAATACAAACACATGCAGGCCAGTACTGGTGTGCCATTGGTTCTACACAAGTTGAATAAACCTAATACAAACATGTGCATGCCAGTACTGCCATGTCATTGGTGGTAGGATAGTAAAACAAACCCAATACAAACACGTGCATGCCAGTACTGCTTTGTCATTGGTGGTAGGCAAGTACAACAAACCCAATCCAGTACTGCTGTGTCCTTGGTGTTAGGCAAGTACAACAATACAAACAAGTGCATGCCAGTACTGCTGTGTCATTGGTGATAGGCAACTGCAACAAAGCCAATACAAACACGTGCCTTCCCGTACTGTTGTGTCATTGGTGGTTAGCAAGTACAACGAACCTAATACAAACATGTGCATGCCAGTACTGCCATGTTATTGGTGGTTGGATAGTAAAACAAACCTAATACAAACATGTGCTTGCCAGTACTGTTGTGTGATTGGTGGTCAGCAAGTACAACAAACCCAATACAAACAAGTGGATGGAAGTACTGCTTTGTCATTGGTGGCTGGCAAGTACAACAGTCAGAATAGAAATATGTCCATACCAGTACTGCTGTGTCATTAGTGGTAGGGAAGTACAACAAACCCAATTCAAACATGTGCATGCCAGTACTGCTGTGTCATTGGTGGTAGGCAACTGCAACAAACCCAATACAAACACGTGCCTGCCAGTACAGTTGTGTCATTGGTGGTCAGCAAGTACAACAAACCTAATACAAACAGTGCATGCAGTACTGCTGTGTCATTGGTGGTTTACAAGTACAATAAACCCAATGCAAACACGTGATTGCCAGTACTGTTGAGTCATTGGTGGTCAGCAAGTACAACAAACCCAATAAAAACACGCGGATGGAAGTACTGCTTTGTCATTAATTATTTGCAAGTACAACAAACCCAATACAAACACATGCCTGCCAGTACTGGTGTGTCACTAGTGGTAGGCAAGTACAATACAAACACGTGCATGCCAATAGCGCTGTGTCATTGGTGATAAGCAAGTACAACAAACCCAATACAAACATGTGCGTGCCAGTACTGCTCTGTCATTGGTGGTAGGAAGTACAAAAATCTCAATACAAACACGTGCATGCCAGTACTGCTGTGTCATTGATGGTAGGCAAGTACAACAGACCCAATACAAACACGTGCGTGCCAGTACTGCTCTGTCATTGGTGGTAGGAAGTACAAAAATCTCAATACAAACACATGCATGCCAGTTCTGCTGTGTCATTGATGGTAGGCAAATACAACAGACCCAATACAAACACGTGAGTGCCACTTCTTTTGTGTCATTTGTGGACGACATGTACAACAAACTCAATACAAATGTGCATGCCAGTACTGCTCTGTCATTGGTGGTAGGCACATGCAACAAACCCAATCGAGTACTGCTTTGTCGTTGGTGCTAGGCAAGTAGAACAAACCCAAAACAAACATGTACATGCCAGTACTGATGTGTCCTTGGTGGTAGGCAAGTACAACAAACCTAATACAAACACATGCATGCCAGTACTGCTGCGTCATTGGTGGTAGGCAAGCATAACAAACCAAGTACAAACAAGTGCATGCCAGTACTGCTGTGCCATTGCTGGTGGGCAAGTACAACAAATCCAATACAAACACATGCATGCCAGTACTTCTGTGTCATTGGTGGTCGGCAAGTACAATAAACCCAATACAAACACGTGCATGTCTGTACTGCTGTGCCACTGGTGGAAGGCAAGTACAACAAACCCAATACAAACACGTGCATGCCAGTACTGCTGTGTCATTGGTGGTAGGCAAGTGCAACAAATCTAATACAAATATGTGCATGCAAGTACAGCTGTGTCTTTGGTGGTAGGCAAGTACAAAACCCAATGGAAACACACGCATGCCGGTACTGCTTTGTCACTGGTGGTAGGCAAGAACAAGAAACCCAATACAAAAACGTGCATGCCAGTACTGCTGTGTCATTCGTGGTATACAAGTCCAACAAACCCAATACAAACATGTGCATGCCAATACTGCTGTGTCATTGTTGGCAGGCAAGTCCAACAAACCAAATGCAAACATATGCATGCCAGTACTGCTGTACCATTGGTGGTAGGCAAGTACAACAAACTCAATACAAACACGTGCATGCCAGTACTGGTGTGTCACTGGTGGTAAGCAAGTGCAATGCAAACAGGTGCATGCCAACATTGCTGTGTCATTGGTGGTAAGCAAGTACAACAAACCCAATATATCAGTACTGCTGTGTCTTTGGTGGTAGGCAAGTACAGCAAACTCAATGCACACATCTGTATGCCAGTACTGCAGTGTCATTGGTGGCAGACAAGTACAACAAACCCAATACATAGATATGCATGCCAGTACTGTTGTTCCATTGGTGGTATACAAGTACAACAAACCCAATACAAACACATGCAGGCCAGTACTGGTGTGCCATAGGTGGTACGCAAGTTGAATAAACCTAATACAAACATGTGCATGCCAGTACTGCCATGTCATTGGTGGTAGGATAGTAAAACAAACCCAATACAAACACGTGCATGCCAGTACTGCTCTGTCTTTGGTGGTAGGCAAGTACAACAAACCCAATCCAGTACTGCTGTGTCCTTGGTATTAGGCAAGGACAATACAAACAAGTGCGTGCCAGTACTGCTGTGTCATTGGTGGTATGCAACTGCAACAAAGCCAATACAAACACGTGCCTTCCAGTACTGTTGTGTCATTGGTGGTTAGCAAGTACAACGAACCTAATACAATCATGTGCATGCAGTACTGCTGTGTCATTGGTGGTATACAAGTAAAATAAACCCAATACAAACACATGCATGCCAGTACTGCTGTGTCATTGGTGGTAGGCAAGTACAACAATCAGAATAGAAATACATCCATGCCAGTACTGCTGTGTCATTGGTGGTAGGCAAATACAACAAACCCAATTCAAACACATGTATGCCATTACTGCTGTGTCATTGGTGGTAGGCAACTGCAACAAACCCAATACAAACACGTGCCTGCCAGTACTGTTGTGTCATTGGTGGTCAGCAAGTACAACAAACCTAATACAAACACGTGCATGCAGTACTGCTGTGTCATTGGTGGTATACAAGTACAATAAACCCAATACAAACATGTGCTTGCCAGTACTGTTGTGTCATTGGTGGTCAGCAAGTACAACAAACCCAATACAAACATGTGGATGGAAGTACTGCTTTGTCATTAATGGTATACAACTACAACAAACCCAGTACAAACACATGCCTGCCAGTACTGGTGTGTCACTAGTGGTAGGCAAGTACAATACAAACACGTGCATGCCAATAGTGCTGTGTCATTGGTGGTAAGCAAGTACAACAAACCCAATACAAACATGTGCGTGCCAGTACTGCTGTGTCATTGATGGTAGGCAAGTACAACAGACCCAATACAAACACGTGAGTGCCACTACTTCTGTGTCATTTGTGGTCGGCATGTACAACAAACCCAATACAAACATGTGCATGCCAGTACTGCTCTGTCATTGGTGGTAGGCACGTACAACAAACCCAATCGAGTACTGCTTTGTCGTTGGTGCTAGGCAAGTAGAACAAACCCAAAACAAAGATATACATGCCAGTACTGATGTGTCCTTGGTGATAGGCAAGTACAACAAAGCTAATGCAAACACGTGCATGCCAGTACTGCTGCGTCATTGGTGGGAGGCAAGCATAACAAACCAAGTACAAACAAGTGCATGCCAGTACTGCTGTGCCATTGCTGGTGGGCAAGTACAACAAATCCAATACAAACACGTGCATGCCAGTACTTCTGTGTCATTGGTGGTCGGCAAGTACAATAAACCCAATACAAACACGTGCATGTCTGTACTGCTGTGCCACTGGTGGAAGGCAAGTACAACAAACCCAATACAAACACGTGCCTGCCAGTACTGTTGTGTCATTGATGGTAGGCAAGTACAACAAACCCAATACAAACACGTGCATGCCAGTACTGCTGTGTCATTGGTGGTAGGCAAGTGCAACAAATCTAATACAAATATGTGCATGCAAGTACAGCTGTGTCTTTGGTGGTAGGCAAGTACAAAACCCAATGCAAACACACGCATGCCAGTACTGTTTTGTCATTGGTGGTAGGCAAGAACAAGAAACCCAATACAAAAACGTGCATGCCAGTACTGCTGTGTCATTCGTGGTATACAAGTCCAACAAACCCAATACAAACATGTGCATGCCAATACTGCTGTGTCATTGTTGGCGGGCAATTCCAACAAACCAAATACAAACATATGCATGCCAGTACTGCTGTACCATTGGTGGTAGGCAAGTAGAACAAACTCAATACAGACACGTGCATGCCAGTACTGGTGTGTCATTGGTGGTAACCAAGTACAATGCAAACAAGCGCATGCCAATATTGCTGTGTCATTGGTGGTAAGCAAGTACAACAAACCCAATACAAGCACATGCATGCCAGTACTGTTGTTCCATTGGTGGTATACAAGCACAACAAACCCAATACAAACACATGCAGGATGGTACTGGTGTGCCATTGGTGGTACACAAGTTGAATAGAGTTACTACAAACATGTGCATGCCAGTACTGCCATGTCATTGGTGGTAGGATAGTAAAACAAACCCAATACAAACACGTACATGCCAATATTGCTGTGTATTGATAGTGGGCAAGTGTAACAAAAATAATATAAACACATGCATGCCAGTACTGCTCTTTCATTGGTTGTAGGCAAGTACAACAAACCCAATGCAGTACTGCTGTGTCCTTGGTGTTAGGCAAGTACAACAATACAAACAAGTGCATGCCAGTACTGCTGTGTTATTGGTAGTAGGCAGCCACAACAAAGCCAATAGAAACATGTGCCTGCCAGTACTGTTGTGCTGTTGGTGGTCAGCAAGTACAACGAACCTAATACCATCACCTGCATGCAGTACTGCTGTGTCATTGGTGGTATACAAGTAAAATAAACCCAATACAAACACATGCATGCCAGTACTGCTGTGTCATTGGTGGTAGGCAAGTACAACAATCAGAATAGAAATACGTCCATGCCAGTACTGCTGTGTCATTGGTGGTAGGCAAGTACAACAAACTCAATTCAAACACATGCATGCCAGTACTGCTGAGTTGTTACTGGTAGGCAACTGCAACAAACCCAATACAAACACGTACGTACCAGTACTGTTGTGTCATTGGTGGTCAGCAAGTACAACAAACTTAATACAAACACGTGCATGCAGTACTGCTGTGTCACTGGTGTATACAAGTACAATAAACCCAATACAAACATGTGCTTGCCAGTACTGTTGTGTCATTGGTGGTCAGCAAGTACAGCAAACCCAATACAAACACGTGGATGGAAGTACTGCTTTGTCATTAATGATATGCAAGTACAACAAACCCAATACAAACACATGCCTGCCAGTGCTGCTGTGTCACTAGTAGTAGGCAAGTACAATACAAACACGTGCATGCCAGTAGTGCTGTGTTATTGGTGGTAAGCAAGTACAACAAACCCAATACAAACATGTGCGTGCCAGTACTGCTCTGTCATTGGTGGTAGGCATGTACAACAATCCCAATTGAGTACTGCTTTGTCATTGGTGGTAGGCAAGTAGAATAAACCCAAAACAAACATGTACATGCCAGTAGTGATGTGTCCTTGGTGGTAGGCAAGTACAACAAACCTAATACAAACACATGCATGCCAGTATTGCTGTGTCACTGGTAGTATACAACTATAACAAACCTTATACAAACACATGCATGCCAATACTGCTGTGTCATTGATGGTAGGCAAGTACAACAGACCCAATACAAACACGTGATGCCACTACTTCTGTGTCATTTGTGGTCGGCATGTACAACAAACCCAATACAAACATGTGCATGCCAATACTACTGTGCCATTGGTGGTAGGCATGTACAACAAACCCAGTACAATCACGTGCCTGCCAGTACTGTTGTGTCATTGGTGGCTGGCAGGTTTAACAAACCCAGTACAAACAAGTGCATGCCAGTACAGGTATTTCATTAGTGGCATGCAAGTACAATACAAACACGTGCATACCAATATTGTTGGGTCATTAGTTGTAGGCAAGGACAACAAATCCAATACAAACACATGCACGCCAGTACTGCTGTGTCTTTGGTGGCAGGGAAATACAACAAACCCAATATAAAGACATGCATGCCAGTACTGCTGTACCACTGGTGGTACACAAGTTGAACAAACCTAGTACAAACATGTGCACGCCAGTACTGCTGTGTCATTGGTGGTAGGCAAGTACAACAAACCCAATACAAACATGTGCATGACAGTACTGCTTTGTCATTGGTGGTCAGCAAGTACAACAAATCCAATACAAAACGTGCATGCCAGTACTGCTGTGTCATTGGTGGTTGGCAAGTACAACTAACCCAATACAAAGACGTGCATGCCAGTACTGATGTGTCATTGGTGGTAGGCAAATACAACATAGCAAATACTAACACGTGCACGCCATTACTGCTGTGTTATTAATGGTCGGCAGGTACAACAAACCCCATACAAACACATGCATGCCAGTACTGCTGTGGTATTGGTGGTATTCAAGTACAATAAACCCAATACAAACACGTGAGTGCCACTACTTCTGTATCATTTGTGGTCAGCATGTACAACAAACCCAATACAAACATGTGCATGCCAGTACTGCTCTGTCATTGGTGGTAGGCACGTACAACAAACCCAATCGAGTACTGCTTTATCGTTGGTGCTAGGCAAGTAGAACAAACCCAAAACAAACACGTACATGCCAGTACTGATGGTAGGCAAGCACAACAATCCTAATACAAACACATGCATGCCAGAACTGCTGTGTCATTGGTTTTATACAACTAAAACAAACCTTATAAAAACACGTGCATGCCAATACTACTGTGTCATTGGTGGTAGGCAAGTACAACAACCCAGTACAATCACGTGCCTGCCAGTACTGTTGTATCATTGGTGGCCGGCAAGTTTAACAAACCCAGTACAAACACATGCATGCCAGTAATGGTGTTTCATTAGTGGTATGCAAGTACAATACATACATGTGCATACCAATATTGTTGGGTCATTAGTTGTAGGCAAGGACAACAAACCCAATACAAACACATGCACGCCAGTACTGCTGTGTCTTTGGTGGTAGGGAAGTACAACAAACCCAATACAAAGACATGCATGCCAGTACTGCTGTTCCATTGGTGGAACAGAACACAAGTTGAACAAACCTAGTACAAACATGTGCGTGCCAGTACTGCTGTGTCATTGGTGGTAGGCAAGTACAACAAACCCAATACAAACACATGCATTCCAGTACTGTTGTGCTATTGCTGGTAGGCAAGTACAACAAACCCAATGCAAACATGTGCATGACAGTACTGCTTTGTCATTGGTGGTCGGCAAGTACAACAAACCCAATACAAACACGTGCATGCCAGTACTGCTGTGTCATTGGTGGTTGGCAAGCACAACTAACCCAATACAAAGATGTGCATGCCAGTACTGATGTGTCATTGTTGGTAGGCAAGTACAACATACCCAATACTAACACGTGCATGCCATTACTGCTGTGTCATTGGTGGGCGGCAGGTACAACAAACCAAATATAAACACGTGCATGCCAGTACTGCTGTGTCATCAGTGGTTGGCAAGTGCAACTAACCCAATACAAAGAGGTGCATGCCAGCACTAATGTGTCATTGGTAGTAGGCAAGTACAACATACCCAATACTAACACGTGCATGCCATTACTGCTGTGTCATTGGTGGTTGGCAGGTACAACAAACCCAATACAAACACGTGCATGCCAGTACTGCTGTGGTATTGGTGGTAAACAAGTGCAGAAAACCCAACACAAACACGTGCATGCCAGTACCGGTGTGTCATTGATGATAGGCAAGTACAACAGACCCAATACAAACACGTGCATGCCAGTTCTGCTGTGTCATTGGTGGTAGGCAAGTACAACAAGGCGAATACAAACACGTGCATTCCAGTACTGCTGTGTCTTTGGTGGTAGGCTAGTACAACAAACCTAATATAAAGATGTGCATGCCAGTACTGCTGTGTCATTGGTGGCAGACAAGTACATCAAACCCAATAGAAAGACATGCATGCCAGTACTGCTGTTCTGTTGGTTGTAGGCAAGTACAACAAACCCAATACAAACACATGCATGCCAGTAATGCTATGTCATTGGTGGCAGACAAGTACAACAAACCCAATACAAACACATTCATGCCAATACTGCTGTGCCGTTTGTGCTACACAAGTTGAAAAAACAAGTACAAACATGTGCATGCCAGTACTGCTGTGTCATTGGTGGTAGGCAAGTACAACAAACCAAATACAAACACGTGCATGCCAGTACTACTGTGCCATTTCTGGTAGGCAAGTACAAGTAACCCAGTACAAACACGTGCATGCTAGTACTACTGTGTCATTGGTGGTCGGCAAGTACAACAAACCCAATACAAACACGGTCATGCTAGTACTACCGTGTCATTGGTGGTTGGCAAGTACAACTAACCCAATATAAAGATGTGCATGCCAGTACTGCTGTGTTATTGGTGGTCAGCAAGTACAACAAACCCAATACAAACACGTGCATGCCAGTACTGCTGTGTCATTGGTGGTAGGCAAGTACAACAAACCCAATACAAACACATGCATGCCAGTACTGCTGTGTCTTTGGTGGTAGGCAAGTACAACAAACCCAATACAAACACGTGCATGCCAGTACTGCTGTGTCATTGGTGGCAGACAAGTACATCAAACCCAATAGAAAGACATGCATGCCAGTACTGCTGTTCTGTTGGTTGTAGGGAAGTACAACAAACCCAATACAAACACATGCATGCCAGTACTGCTGTGCTATTGGTGGTACACAAGTTGAACAAACCAAGTACAAACACCTGCATGCCAGTACTGCTGCGTCATTGGTGGTAGGCAAGCATAACAAACCAAGTACAAACAAGTGCATGCCAGTACTTCTGTGTCACTGGTGGTCAGCAAGTACAACAAACCCAATACAAAGATGTACATGTCAGTACTGATGTGTCATTGGTGGTCGACAAGTACACCAAACCCAATACAAACACGTGCGTGCCAGTACTGTTGTACCATTGGTGGTAGGCAAGTACAACAAATCCAATAGGAACACGTGCATGCCAGTACTGCTGTGTCATTGCTGGTAGGCAAGTACAACAAACCCAATAGAAACAAGTGCATGCCAGTACTGCTGTGTCTTTGGTGATATTCAAGTACAACAAACCCAATACAAACACGTGCATAGGTTCATAGGTTCATAGGTTGGTACTAGGCTTTCAGCCCTAGGGCCTATACAAGCCTAGCCATAACAATTCCCTGGCTATTTCTTCCCACATTATTTACTTTCCTGGACCCCTGTCTAGCAGGGCGACTGACGTGATCCCTGGGGTGAATTTCCTTTCTCCCATCCAATCGTCAAGGTTCCTCTTGAAGAGGTCCAAAGAGGCACTCTGCTTGACATGTATGGGCAATCTATTCCAGAGTCTGGGGAGTCTCTGGGTCAGGAACCTATCCCTCCAGCATGTTTTGTTTATTGTGATGACAAGGTTTAGATCCCTGGAGCGTGTAGCTCTGAGGGATTGGGATTTCTTTAAGTGTAGCATGTCCAACAGCTCTGGGTTTGACATGGCCTTGTATGTTAAGCAGAGATCGCCTCTGAGTAGACGATATGCGACAGAGTATAGCTGGAGTTTTTTAAGGTGGTCAGCGTAGGGCATCTGCTTTAGGTCTGTGATTCTTTTAGTGAGGTATTTCTGAGGCCTTTCTAGTTGTTGCAGATGTCTTGAGCGGTACATACCAAATGGGGCATTGTATTCTATAATGGGTCTAATGAGGGATGAGTACAGTGGGACAATGACCTCCTTTTTTCTGGATGAAAAGCCCTTCGTGATGAGGTGTGCCACATAGAAGGATTTTCTGACTGTTGTGGCGATGTGGTTATCAAAGGTGAGACCACTGTCCACCTGTGTCCCTAAGTCTCTTATCACACTTTCTGTGTTTAGTGTACTACCACCTATATGGTAATTCATGGATACATGTTTTTTCCCAAAGGGGATAACAATACATTTCTTGGCATTGAGCTTGAGCCCATGGCTCTGGCACCAAGCATCTTTTTCTGTAAGGCCCTTTTGTAGAGTATGCACATCATTTGGGGATTCAATAATGGCTCCCAGTTTGCAGTCATCTGCAAACTTTGTTAGCCAGAGTCCCTTAGTGTTGACCTGTACTTCAGAGAAGTAGATGCCAAACAAGAGCGGCCCCAGGACTAAACCCTGAGGTACTCCACTTGTCACTTGCCTGGAGCTGGATTTGGAGTCGGCTACTTTAACAGTGTGGGTTCTATCAGTAAGCCATTTAGCAACCCATTGGGTGACATAGGGATTAATGCCCAACTTAGTAAGTTTATCTATGATTCCAGAGTGGGGGATGGTGTCAAAGGCCTTCGCAAGGTCTAGATAGGCTGTGTGGACCACCTTACCCTTGTCCATGGCTCTGGAGACTGATTCAAAGAAGTCAATCAGGTTCAGGAGACAAGATCGGCCCTTCACAAACCCAAACTGGGTGGGGTCCAGTGTTTGAAGGTTGCCAATGTCTTTGTTTATAAGTTCCATGATAATACGCTCCATGGCCTTGCAGATAAGGCTTGTCAGACTGATGGGACAGTAGTTTCCGGGATCCAAGGTGGATTCCCCCTTGTGGATTGGGATAACTGTAGCTCTGCGCCACTCAGTGGGCACGAAACCTGAGGTGAGGCTATGATTAAACATGACACTTAGGTGAGGTGCCAGTTCATATTGTAGTTCATGTAGTACACAGCCGGGATGTCATCTGGTCCCATGGATGCTGTATTCTTGGCTTTAGAGAGTGCATTTTGTACCTGTGTGGCCGTTATTACTGGAATTTGGCAATCTTCCAGTATTGAGATGGGCCATTTAGGGGGTGAAGTTGGCACTGAATCGATCTGCCAGGATATTGGCAATATCCTTCGGATCAGTATATTTAATGCCATTCTGTTTTAGCTCAGAGCAGATCTGAGCATTGCCATTTAGATTCTTGACATAGTTATAGAATGCTTTGTGGTTGTCTTTGGAATCTTTGGCAATTTTATTTTCGTAACTAGCTTTGGAGGATTTTATGAGGCATCTCAGTTTCTTACTGAGGCTAGTAAGGGAGTTTTTTGCATCCTGGGATTTTCCTCTTTTCTGCAAAAGTTTCTTTCTTTTGTTGTAAAGTTTGTTTATGGCAGGGGACCACCAGATTGGCTTCCTTTTTTTGGATGAGAGCATTTTGGTTCTATTTGGGATGGCACGATTCATTCATGAGTGGCTGTGCTCGTACAGTGCCTTAGTGTAGGATTCAGCAGTTGAACTTTCAGTTCCCGTCTGCATGGGTGTCATGAAGTTTGTCACTTTTGACTTGAGTAGCATAAAGTTGGCTTTGGAGAAGTTTTTTATGGTGGTTTCTTTACTGGGGGTGGGGGTGGGATGTGAATGTTAAGGGTGATTAGCTTATGGTCAGACCTGACTAACGAGGGGTGACCATAGGTATGGAGCATTGATTTCCCATGTTGGTAATGACCAGGTCTAGGATATTGGAGCCCCTGGTGGGACTATGGATTAGTTGATCCAGGGCGTTGGAATTTATGAATTCCAAGAACCGTTGCGCAAAGGTGTTGGGACATGAGTAGTTTTCCCAGTTAATGGCAGGGTAGTTAAAATCACCCAGTATTAGGGTGTTTGGTTCTATCTTAATATTTTCCAGTATGTTTAGAAAGGTGTAATGAGAATCTTGGGGTATGGTGGGGGATCTGTAGCAAGCTACAATTTGGATTGCAGTCTTACCTAGTGTTAGTTGCTCTTGGAGAATTTCAGACACATTGTGTTGACCAACTAGCCTGGTGGTGTGAATATCCTTGGTGAATATTGACACTCCTCCACCTTTAGTGTTTCGGTCCTGGTTTGGTGGCCGAAAAGTGTGGTAAGAGTTGTAGCCTGGTATTGCAGGGGTGCTCTCTGGAGCCTTGAACCAGGTCTCAGTTACTGCACAGATATCGATGTTCTCCATTTTAGGAGTGCCTCGAGAGAGTGCATTTTGTCAGTACTGCTGTGTCATTGGTTTTTGGCAAGTACAACAAACCCAATACGAAGAAGTGCATGCCAGTACTGATGTGTCATTGGTAGTCGACAAGTACACCAAACCCAATACAAACACGTGCATGCCAGTACTGTTGTACCATTGGTGGTAGGCAAGTACAACAAATCCAAAAGGAACAAGTGCATGCCAGTACTGCTGTGTCATTGGTGATATTCAAGTACAACAAACCCAATACAAACATGTGCATGCCAGTACTGCTGTGTCATTGGTGGCAGACAAGTACATCAAACCCAATAGAAAGACGTGCATGCCAGTACTGCTGTTCCTTTGGTTGTAAGAAGTACAACAAACCTAATACAAACACATGCATGCCAGTACTGCTGTGCCATTGGTGCTACACAGGTTGAACAAACCAAGTACAAACACGTGCATGCCAGTACTGCTATGTCATTGGTGGTAGGCAAGTACAACAAACCAAATACAAACAAGTGCATGCCAGTACTACTGTGCCATTTCTGGTAGGCAAGTACAAGAAACCCAGTACAAACACATGCATGCTAGTACTTCTGTGTCATTGGTGGTCAGCAAGTACAATGAACCCAATACAAACACAGTCATGCCAGTCCTCCTGTGTCATTGGTGGTTGGCAAGTACAACTAATCCAATACAATCACGTGCATACCAGTACTGTTGTACCACTGATGGTAGGGAAGAACAAAAAAACAATACAAACACTTGCATGCCAGTCCTCCTGTGTCATTGGTGATCGGCAAGTACAACTAACCCAATACAATCACGTGCATACCAGTACTGCTGTGTCACTGCTGGTCGCCAAGTACACCAAACCTAGTACAAACACGTGCATGCCAGTCCTCCTGTGTCATTGGTGGTCGGCAAGTACAACAAACCCAGTACAAACACATGCATGCCAAATTGCCAATACTGCTGTGTCATTGGTGGTAGGCAAGTATTTTAACACTGATAAAACTGAATGTGAATAATGACTAATGACAGCTCTGAACAATCACCCGATAAAACATACCTTCTTTTAATTAATTTTGTTCACTCATTTTTGCAATATTTTTTTTATTCTATTCAAACCATAGGGATGTCAAGCCCACCTGAGAAAGCAATATGCCTAAAGCACCTAATACCTTTCTGTTGTCCAGATTTTTGTAGAATGCCCAGATTTTTGCCTCATATTTTTGGTTTGTTGCACATAAAATTTGTGGTTTTCAGACTAATCCCTGAGGACTGAAATCTCAAACTAATGACATACATTTGAGTTTTAAACTTCATATCTTTCATAAAATGCATCCAGCATAAATTCTGGTATGCTAACAACGTTGTAATTTTATAAGAGCAATACTTAAAAATCTATCTTTATTTTTGGTTCTTTATCCCCGTATTATTAAAGGCTTTGTTCAGATTTCTTGTGCTAAGAAGCTGAGAGGTTTGTCTGGCTGGAACATTTGTTTATACACACACACACACAGATTTCTTGTGCTAAGAAGCTGAGAGGTTTGTCTGGCTGGAACATTTGTTTATACACACACACACACACACACACACACACACACACACACACACACACACACACACACACACACACTCATTGCCACAAAGCTATGAATAGAGGACATGTACACATATGTACATGCACACGTGCCCACCTGCACGCACACACACACACACACACACACACACACACACACACACACACACACACACACACACACACACACACACACACACACAAAGACGAGCGTACGCGTACACCCACTTACCAATAAACAATTTACAGAATCAGCAATTTGCCTTTTGGCATGTATGTAACCGGTGTGAAGCATATCTATATTCTTAGTCATATTTTATGATTAAATCAGATTATAAGTATAGAAATTATGGCGTTTCACAAATATCATCATGTCCCTGAATTAAGAATTTTAATTAATGTACCAGTAGTATAGACAGTTTGCTCTCATTAACTTCATCTCTGATTATAGGCCATCAACCAATTTTTGTGTTCTTACTATAAACAACCAAAGAAAACAAGGCCAGTCTGTATGTACATATGTAATATCACTGCTGGACTGGTTACTTCATTCCTTATTTTAAAAATGCAAATATCAAACAGCTCTATAGTCTTTTTCTTTCATGCCCATTCAAACCCAGCAATACTTAACTTTCATATTGTTTCTATCTTCTTTTTAATCAGGTCATGAATTAAAAGTTTAAATGCTGCTTAATTATACATTCATTATTTAGAAACACAATAATTGAAATTGCATACCCACACAAACACAGACTTCTTTATGAAACTACACATTTCAGAAAAGTTAAGCAGGAACAATAAAAAATCTTTTAAATGCTTGCATTCCAAATTGAACTGTTAGTCTATTTTGCCCTCTAGTGGTGCTTTATAATACTACAGTGGGGAATCTTGCACCATAACAGTATGTGCATGACAGCTGATTGTGCCTCAAGTAAATTAAGCTTATGCTTACTTGGGTAAATAAAATTCATTCAGAAAAAAAATGTGATGGGATTTATTAGCCACAGATTATTAGGCAAAGCTTGTGGCATGATTTGGCTTAACTCTGAAAAAAGAGGAAAATTCTGTGTTGTCCTTCAGTTTGTTAACTATTAAAACGAATAACAAAGTACTGGGATGGTTTGTTTGTACCATAGATGTTTACTCACCTGGCAAAGATGATTTGATCTGATTGGCTTCACCTTATAGCTGTTGAATAGTCAGGACTAGTTACAGATCCTATTTCTTTGAATCCAAAGGTTTCATCTGGACAAGGAAGGCCTTAACTATCCAATTTCAACTGGTCAGGAGCTCATCTCAAAAAAAAAAAATAAATAAATAGAAGCAAACATTTCTTGTGGGGAGTGGGGCTCCATCTCCCCCATGTGGTGGGCAGGACCACCCCCATACTCCCAAATTTATAAATGCCAGTGACCGTGCAAACATGAAGAAAACAGAACATTTCACAAAAGAAAAGGAATGACTGCCAGTACAGATTTAGAAACTGGACCAGCAGTGATTTCCAATGGAAAACAGTGACTATGGAGTACAGTACTGGTGAGATGTACTTTGGTAGATGGAACTTCATCATGATGGAACTCAGTGAGGTGCAGCAAAGCTATAGGTGCCCCAGTTGAACCAATGGGATACATCTGAGATAGAATTTCAGGTGGTTCCTCTTCCCTATGAAGTGTCCTGCATGGCTGTGCACTTCAGTCATTTATTTCCAATGCTCTAGCATATGGAATTGAACTTGTAGGATATCAAGAAAGAAAAACAAAACATGATAGAGTTTTAATAGAAATCAATGAGAAGGAAACACAAATTATGGCAAGATAAGGAAGGGCATAGCCAAACTGCTGCATACCACACCCATTATTAATTATGCACAAATAGGAGGAAGGAAGGAGTCATTCAAGTATACCCCCTGACAAGAATAGGCCATCTATATGATCTAACCCAGGAAAATTAGCATTCATAATGTGATGCCAGTCATATCACCTTTAGTTGATGACTAAAATTACATTAGCTTGGCATCACTGCATAACTTCTGGATATTCATGATTAAATACTCTAAAGTAGTGGAATCAATTAGGGTGAGCCAAATGTAACATCAGATTCCAAGCCAGCTACTTAAATGGAACAAGGAACATATAACTTATATGCATTTCACACTGACAGCCTAGAGTGTCCACTGAATGTCAAAGATGAGGCCTACATGGTACAGCACAAATTTCTTCAGTACTCATGTCACTGCATTATGCCCAATAAGTGAACACTGCTCTATTGGTTACTTGAGTCCTAGTGGAGACAGGGTGCCAGTCCTCTTATAAGCTTCCATGACTGCACTTCTAATGTAATTAGCCACAACATATTGCATATCAGCTTAATACTTGTTTGTCCCTTTGTAGTTGAAAAATACTGCTGACTTCCTAAACTCTTGACTTCACTGGATATATGTTTATAAACTCCTCTTCATGTCTCATCCAATGAGATCAATGGCATAATTTAGAGACAAGACCACTGGATAGCCTATCAAATTGGTAATATGAACTTTACGGAACTTTAGATTAGTTTCTGCAATAAAAGAAAGACTTTGTTTGAGGGGCATTGCAGACTCATGGAGTAATAACTAAGTTAGGGTAAAATGAGAGGTAAGAGTTTAACAGTCCTCCTGGCATTATTTATTTCTATTCATTTGATTTATCCTTTGGTGACTGGGGTTAGTCCCACTAGGCTAGTGTCCTCTTTTTCAGGGGAGACTCAAGATGGTATTTATACTACTGGGGAGATTTTTACCAGGGCATTTGGAAATTTCCTCAGCTTGTCAAGCTGCACTCGTGATCAGTCTGGCATGAGTATATGTCTATGTTCCATTCTTAGCACAGTAGTAGCTGGTAGGACAGTGCAGGTGAAGGAAGCAACACCATTTATAATTGCAGAGGCAAACACCAGTTCTATAGTCAAAGTGGAAAATGGTTTGTAGCACTAAGAAATAATTTTAAAGAAGAATTATTCAAGCCAATGGATAATGCAGAGAAAGTAGATTGGATTATTACAACCCTGAAATTGGGAGAGTTGCATTATGGTATATATTAAAAAAAATGATGGTTCAAAGCGACCCAGAAAATGATGTCTTGTGGGGAGAAGATTCAGAGAAAAAAAGCTGACAGTATTTTTAAGAAGATAGGATCATCTAAAAACAAAATATATGCAGACAGTTGCTAGTCAAAGCAGAGAGCAGAAGGAGAATAAAATAAATCAAAAGGTTTGCTGTAGGGGGGTTAAAGTACAAGGAACATGGATCAGGACAGATATGAGTTATACGACCCAGTTATATTTCCTTTGGGTATTAAAACACATGAGGTAAGAGCTTTTATTTGTGACATTATTTTTGAGACTACACAAAGTATGGAAAAGTTTTTGTGTGACTATGAGAAAAGACAGAATGATAACCGATGGAAGGGATATGTTATTAAAGCTTTTTTCTGAGAAACATAAAAGAAAATACACATACAATTCAGGGCAAAAGTTGAAAGAGAGACTTTAGAAAATAATTTCAAAACATTTACAAAGAAGTGATGGACATTTCTAAACTGTTTGATAACAGAGGATTATGGACTGGGGGCATGGGAATGTAATGCTGTTTTGAAAAAGGAAAATGAAAAAAATATACTTATCCTATGTGCTATAAATAATAAGGGTGTGGTAAAATATTGGGGACAACAAGAACATGCTTTTTTGTGACAGAGAAGGACACTTGGTAAATAACTGAGATAAAAAAAATGTTGCATATGTGGGAAAACTGGACATGGTATGAAGAAATGTGAACTCAAATGCTACAAATGTAAAAAAATGGACACACATGGATGGATTGTAAAGAAAAATAATAATGAACAGGTAGTGAAAATTAGGTGCAGGGCAAAGAACAAAATGAAGAAGAAATAAAAGTAATAATGGAGAATAATTTAGAAAAAGAAAAAGATGGCAATGAGAACAAAGAGGAAGACAATGATATGGAAATAGATTTGGAGGTTAAAGGTGAAGAAAATATTAGCTGGGAAGTAGAAAAGTAAATAAATATATTGGTAAAATAGTAAAATATAGAAAAAGGAAATTTAAAAGCTTAATTTCAAAAGAAAAAAAATAAAGCGAATGGATGAAGAAAAATATATTTAAAAATAACACCATGAGAAAATGATAATTCCTATTAAATTAAGGAATAGAGAAACCAATAACTTAAGGATTCCTTCAGTAAATGTCGATAGTATAAAATATAAATAGATGGATAATTCTAGAATGGTGAAAAAATGTGATGTAGACATAATTGTTTTAGAAGACACAAGATTTTTAACAAAAGAACAAAGATTACAAATAGAAAAAATAGGGAATGAAAAATGTTGGGAATGAACATTGCTTAGAAATAGCAATCTTATGTAGAAACATAATGACAATTTTAGATGTAACATTAGTTAAGCTGGGGTGACTTACTATTATAGATTTAAGGTGGCAGGAAAAAGTTTATAGACTTATAGCTAGACTTCCGCGGTGGTGCAGCGGTAGCATTGTTGCCTCACAGCAAGAGGATCTCCTGTTTGATTCTCAGCTGGAGTGCGGGGAGTGCCTTCTGTGTAGAGTCTGCATGTCCTCCCCATGGTTGGGTGGGCATTCAAAAGACATGCGTAAATGGGCGTGCCTTCATTGAAGGCTGAACGTCAAGCTGGCATCTCGGCGTTTGTGAAAATCTACTGCCAATCATTAGCAGACCGGAGTTCTGCTGTGCCGACCCCTAACCAGGAAAAGCCAAAGACAACAACAACAGCTATGTATGCATATACCTCCTATAAATAAAGGAAAAACATATTTCAGCAGTTGTTAGATTACATAGTAGTAGATATGAATATAATAATAACAGGATATTTTAACTGTGATTTAAGGGAGGAAAAGAAAAAAAATGAAAAACTTTTAAGAAAAAAGAGAGGTTATATTGTTAATAGGAAAAGAGAAATATGGATGTATAGAAGAAGTACATGAAAATCTGAAATTTATTGTTATAATCTCTGAAAGCATAAGAATAAGGGAAGGAGTTTCAGTAGTAACTGGATTCACAGGTCATCTGGCTATATGAATGGAAATAAAAGAAAATGAGGAAGAAATTAAAGTGGCTAAGGGTATACAAAGAATAAATTAAAAAGAATGGATTGAAAATGAAAGTAGATGATAATACAATTATAGAGAGATCATATTACTATGAGGGAGTTTTACAATAACTGAACAGAATAGTGAATTATTTTCAAAAGGAAATATAAAATATTTTTTTACAGTGGCAAAATAAGACAAGAAACACAGGAAACCAAGAGTATACTAAAATATATGAAGACATGTTTGAAAACTTAGAAAGAAACAAGAAAGAATATTATGAAAAAGATAAACAATTATACAAAAGAAATTGCAAGAAAATTAAAGAATCTTTATATAAACAAAGGTATTTATTACAAAGTAAAAAAAGAAGTATCAGCCTGTTTAAGTAAAATAGTAAATGAGAAGAACAGTAAAATGACAGAAATGAAGGATAAACAAAAAGAAATGAGGATAATCCAACATCAAATTATGGAAATTTTAATAAAATATGTAGAAGAAATGTTTACAACAAGGAGAGGATGCAATAAAACTTGGAAATTAAAATAATTCTTAGAACAAATTAATAAGGAAATTGAAAAAGAAATGACTTTATATGAAATGGATAAAGTATTATATATATTTAAACATAGAGCCTGCTGCTGATCCAGATGGAATCGTATTTGAAATGCATAAAAACTTAGAAGAATGGCAAATAAATAATTGTTACAAGTCCTAAATGATGGTTTTAAGCATGAGAAATTATGTAGTGGGATTTTAAAGTCTATATGGAAAAAGGAGAAAAGAAGACATAAAAAATTGGAGATGAATAATGTTAAATACTACAGATTACAAGATATTTATGAAAGTAATATTAAAAAAAGACTTGAAAATAAGATGGAATACATTATGGAAGAGAGTTTGTATGGTTTAAAAGGAAAAAAGGATGTCATAAATTATTAATGATAATAAAAAATGGTTGATAATATTCTAGAAAGAAAAGAAGATTTTAAAACGTATGGCAGTTGATATTAATAAAGTATTTGATTCAATTGAACATAATATTTTATGGGATATAATAAAATGTTATAATTTTAGTAAGAGAATTAAGAAATGTTTGCATGCCAGTTTACAGATACAATAAAATAAAGATGTGGTAAATGGATGGTTAAGTAAAGAAATAGAGATGGGTAAAAGTATAATACAAGGATGTCACGAGCAGTATTTTATTTGCTTTAGTCATACATGTGTTAGGTAATTTAATACTAAAATGAATAATGCAAAATATATCATGCACAAATACATAGCAATTCTGGTATTAATGACATATGGAGATTATATTATTATAATAACCAAAAATAACATAAGGATGAGAGAAGCGATATTTTGTGTAGTCGATTGTTTGAAAGGAATAAGTTTGATGTTAAATAAAGATTAAATGAATGAGAAATGCAGAAACAATAGCAGATATTTAATTTACCAGAAATTATTTTAATGTGTTGGGTATAAAGTTTGGTAAATAAGTATATAATAGAAGATGGGAAACATTATTAAAAGAATTAAGATAAATCTGTTAGTTATGGGAAACATATAGATTGCCTTACGAGAAAAAAAGTGAATTTGGTAAATTTGGTATTGATGAGTAAAATCGCTTATCTATCAAGCATGTTTATGATTCTAATAATGTATGAGAAACACTTGTTTCATTAATTTTGGGCTGAAGATTAAATCCGGTCAACAGTGAAATATTATATGAATAGAAAGGAAGGAGGATAAGGTTTGTTAAACCCAGTGGTTTATTAAGTGTCTTTGAATCTGTATAAAGTATTGCAGTGGATAAATGATAACAATGAGAAATTAGTTTCAAAAGTATTTAAATATTAAGTATGAAGAATTTTGGAAAACAATAAAAAGTAATAAAAGATAAAGCTGTATAAAATAAAGACTGATGAAATAAAATATTATCAAAATACATGGTACAAAAATATAATGAGACAATAGTATTTTATTAATCCATGGGAGACTCTATCATATGAAAAGATTAAAGCAATTAAAGAAATAAATGAGTGGTGTAGTTAAAAAAAAGTGGAATGTCAAGATTTTTTATGGAGATTAGGAAATACTGATAAAAGGTAGTATGCCATATAAAAAGAAAAGTGAAAGATTCTGTTTATTTTTTGGTGAAGAAGTAACCACTGAACATGTTTTCTTGAAATGTAAGAGAGTATAGGACTGTAGGACAAATTATGAGATGAGAATTTTTTTTTGACTGTTTTAAAGATAGTAGTAATATAAATATGAAGAAGATTGAATATTATAAGTATATGATTGAATAGATATTTTATATGTATATAAGTAAAGAATTAAAAGAAGAATTGATAAAAAAACTGTTTTACATAATATGGGTAATTTGGAATGACAGAATGAATAAAATCATGTTTAATGAAAAATGGTTATTGTCAACAATATTGAAAAAGATTAGATGGTGGTATGGAAAAAAGAGTGGGGGTCTGATTTAAATAAGAATGTATAAATGCAATAAAAATGAACAATATATATATATATATATATATATATATATATATATATATATATATATATATATATATAAATAAAAATGTGTAGGCAATTATTCAACCCTGTAAATATGTGCAGGTAAATATGTAAATATTGTAAATAAGTTATTATGTATATAAGTTGTCATGTTAATAATTTGTAAATAAAGGACCCCTACTCTTTTTAATAAGTGCCATGGGATTGTTTGCATTCACCTGAGCTACCACCAACTGAAGTAGGTAGCATCTTGATTTAACTTCTCATCCAAAGGACAGCACAGTCAGGAGTGCATCACCCCTTATGCTGCACTGTTAACTATTGATCTACCTGATGAGAGAATAGAACCTACAGCCTTCTGCATCAACAGTGAATGTGATACCTGTTTGAACATGAGGAATATGTTAGACTAAGTATATTAGCTCAAAGGAGTCCCTAGTCAAGATCTGGAGAATTGGTGAAAGGTCCCACTTTGTGGTGCATGGTCATTTACTGTGGCTTGTATTTTCTGCAGCCTTTAGAAACCTGATATCTGACTGGGCATTCAGTAGCAAACCATCTATTTAGATATCAGGAAGGAATCCTTGTACTGGTCCTAAAGCTGCCTCTATGCGGCATGGCATTGGCCTGATCTCAAAGACAAGAGGAGGACTGAGACTTTGTGCCTCCCTTCATTCTAGAACAGATGGTTCTTTGTGAAAGGTTTGCAATCTGCAGATAAGGCCTTGGCATGTAACTAGTTGCTGAAGATACTCTGTTGGTGACTGTATGTTGTGTTGGTGAAACCATTCTTGGTCTGCATCATAATGCTTGCCACAGATGGGCCATAGATGAGTTATAATCTTAGTTTATAAGTATGCCATCAACTAGAGAGATAGAGAAAGAGAGAGAGAGAGAGAAAATAAGGATGAATAATTAATACATGGGAGAGGAAGCTGTTGTGTAGATGGGGTGGTTGGAAGAATGAAATTACTATCAATAAAGAAAACTGCTGTATTTGGGGGTCTATATTAAATGTTCAAAGTCTGAAAACTTAGAATCTCATATGATTGACATCATATGAGTGAAGTTTTCAAACACTGAACATTTCAATGGAGATCACCATAGGGAATTCTTCCCTTCACTTCAATGTAGTGCAATCTCAGAGTTGGTATATTTAAGTAGCGGGGGGTGTGGGGGGTGCAGGGGGGCTTGCCCCCCTGCATAGAGCATTCAGGTAGTTTTTTTTTGTTTTTACTTTGTTTACATTTTAAGTTCAATGTTTGAAAACTTCGCTCATATGGAGTCGATCATATGAGATTCGAAGTTTTCAGACTTTGGACTTATAATTAGAACCCGTATTTGGGGCAGGTATTGAATGATTAGGGTGATCTCACCTTTTCTTTCTTTAATCTGTTGATGACTATTGGAAGAAGAGGTAATAACTAGGAAAATTTAAGCACTGTAACTACCTTTTCCGAAATGGAAAGTAGGAAACTGAAAAAACAATACAACTGGCTGCATGTTTACTCAAAGCATTCTTGTTGTTACCTTTCTTAATCACGTAAACATGCTCATATATTCTATTCCTTAGAGTGTGTTCTGTCTTTCTCACATAGAACATCACAGCTTCCACATACCATGAGGTACACTACCCATTTGGAATATTTTAATACATTTTAATGATATAGTATGTGCTGTAGAAGATAGCCCGATGATTGTTTACAAAAGAGAACATAATATAAAAAGTATATTTTGTAGTCAATGTCCATTTATTAATGTTGATAATATGGGTACTGACATGTGTACTGTTAAAGATTTACTAAGATGCCCTAGGGTTAATTGTAATTCCAAAGGGTTAGTATACATCATGGCATGAGGAAGCTGTGAGGTGTTCTGTGTGAGAAAGACAGAATACACTCTAAGGGATGGAATATATAAGCATGTTTACGCAATTAGAAAAGGTAACAAAAGAATGCATTTAGTAAACATGAGGCTAATTATATTGGTTTTTGTATTTCCTGTTTTCCAGTTTGGAAAAGGTAAAGGACCATATGTGGGGGAATGGAAAAAAATGGTTAGAGTTATTTGAGTTATGATGGCAAAATTGAATGCTTATTCTTTCCCAGGTTTAAATAACAAATTGCATATAAAGAGTGTGTTAAAACATGAGCTCAAGAGATTTAGTAATGTGAATTTTAAACTTTGAATTTTAAATGATTGAATGTTTTTCTTTAAGTGTATAGATATTTGATGTTACCAATTATGGTAAAATGTAATGCACTGGGAATTGCTTAATTGCTTTTGTATGTATCATTGATCATTTGACTGATTTTCATAGTATTTAAATGTGCTGGAAATGGCTGGTCACAGATTCTGATGAAGTCTTGTCTCTAAGAGGAAAGCACTAAATGTGTGGTATTAAAGAGGTATGAGAGAGACAGCTGGTGCCATTTTGTTTTTTAGTGGCTTTTCTTGTAACTTTAGCAAGAAATGGTGTGAAAAGAAGTGGCAAGCAACTAGAAGGTAAGCAGCTAAGTGCTTTCACATGTCCTACATAGTAACAAAATGGTTGAAAGCCACAGTAAATGGCCTCCAACAATGTTTATATTCATTTTTATTACTTTAAATGGGGATCAAATTAGTGTTGTTGTTGTTGTTGTGTCTTTCGGCTTTTCCCGGTTAGGGGTCGCCACAGCGGAACTCCGGTCCGCTAATGATTGGCAATAGATTTTTACGTGCCGAGTTTCCGGACCTGATGCACAACCTTCAACAAAGGTACGCCCATTCATGCATGTCTCCACACAGAAGATGCTCTAGCTGAGAATCGAACGGGATCAAATTAGTGTATAAAGCAGTAGTAACAGAGGCACAACAAGTAGAGAAAAATACACAAGGATCCAGGGGAGGTAAAAATGGGTTGGGGAGAGAGAGAGGAAGAGAATTTTTTTGAAGGACAGATGCACATTTTTAAATATGTATTTATTTATTACATTTTTGTAACTAGGTAAGTGGAATGGTCAGCAGACCCTTTGCAGCCACAACTTTGACCCAGTGGGAAGAAATTAACATTGTCAAAGAATACAATCTACATATCCATCCATCCACAACCGCATTCCCATTTTGCACATGGGGTCTGGGTGTCACTTTAACAGTGACAATCAACTAAAGCCAAGGTTCACACCATACCTCTCAACCTGGAAACATCAAAACTCTGGACAAGGCCCATGAAAATTAGGTACAAATCTGCACGCTGATTAGCATAAAGTTAGCATACATAATTATGTAACCCTGGCCACACCAATGGAATTATGGGATACCAACTTTCAAACGCAAACTGAAGAACAGACAACCAAAATATGGCACTAGAGTCCCCCTGCAGCCATTCCAATGTCCCATTAACTGGCTATTTTGCCCCATTTACCATAAACACTAATGTGCATACTGCTTTACTTCTACATTGATTATTTGGATTTTATTTTTACATTTTATAGCACAATGCACAAACACTAATAGACATTTGCTAAACAAAGCGATACTGTCTCACAATAAAAATAAACATAGCATTAAAACTTCTCTGCCCTTGAAACTCACATTCATTGAAACAGCATTGAAACCCACACCATATCCAAAGAAAATGCATCTGGCCAGTGGTGGATAAAGATTACCTTTGGGCTTTTTTCAATAATAGGTCCCTTGCACACAAAACAAGAAACATATATGTGTTCTTCGATACACCTTCCTGACTTTATTAAATTATATTCCTTGTATAATACAACACACTTGTTAGATTTAGAGAGCATTTTAAATTTATTCTTTGAACATTTTTCAGTAGGCAATGAAACAAAATGAACCAGTGACAAAACTGCCCAATTCAGAACATTTCTATCATAAAAGTCTATATCCACACGCACATTTGTTTTCTTGTAATACAGCACATAATATAATCATTCTGATTTTCTGTTCTTGAATTTGGGTTAATACTTTTTGCTCTTTCCACTGAGACACATATGCCCCTGTGCATGACATTTTCTCACTTCTGTTCTGTCTGTAGCTACACACTTGACTTATTACACCCACCCCCTTTAAAAGTACAACAACACAATACAGTATCAACAATGCATCTACATACTGTGGGAGAAGAACCCACAGCCTTCTGCATCAAAAACAAGTATTTAACCTGTTATGCTATTAACAATGAACACTCAACTGTATCTCTCAACTTTGCAACACAAGAAATCTGGAAAAACCCAAATTTGATTGGGAGGGTGGGTGGGAACAAAGGCCCAAAAACCTGGGACACATTTTAAACATTGCTTGTGTAATTTTGGAAAGTTGCTAGAATAAAATGTTGTGTTACCACCATGCGTTTCACTGCCACGTCTTGAACCCAGGACCCGGTGCACTACAGTCAGAGCAACATACCACTATGCCAAATCATCAGTTTCCTGAAAGATAGGAACTTTAGGAAGACTGAAACTTAAATGGCTTTCATTTAGTGAATTCCATTCTCACTTCTCACCATAGCTCTCAACCTCTTAACACAAAAAACCTGGACAAAGCCAATAATGGGGAAATACAGAATTCAGTTCTCACTTCCCACCATAGCTACTCTCAACCTCTTAGCACAAACAAATGGGCAAAGTAAAAAATGGGGGAATACAGCCCAAAAAATAGGGACACGTTTCTAATACTGATCTTATAAACTTAGAACATTGCTAGAATAAAAGGTTTTGTGTTACCAGTTATTTTCTGAAGAATATGAAGTCTGAAATTCAAATGCCTGCCATTATTTAGTGAATTCAATCCTTCACTTGTTTGCTGCAAAAATCCAGAAAACCATAGATTTTATGAGGAACAGAACAAAAATATGAGGCATAAATCTGGGACATTTTCACAAGTGGTGGTGGGTAGGGACTTTAGGCTCTTGTCACCTGTACCCAAGGTAAAGGGTTTGAACCTGAGTACCTCCTCTAGCCACCAGGTATATTCACCTGGGGCATTTCACACACACACACACACACACACACACACACACACACACACACACGCACGCACGCACGCACGCACACACACACACACACACACACACACACACACACACACACACACACACACACACACACCAGCAGCTTTCATCCATAAATACCTCTACAAATAAAATGGCAGCTTAAATCTCTGTCCATAGGCAGCAAAGCATTTCTGTCCATAACTACCTCTGCAAACAAAATGGCAGCTTAAATCTCCTTCCATAGACAGCAAAGCATTTACCCATGCCTCATGTCACAGCTTGTTCTGTTCCTGTTAGCAGCTAAGGAACAGCCATAAATGTATGCATGTTGAGCCCTTGGGAAATTCAGAAATTAAGGGGCGCCACACGGAAATCATGGCACCACATTATTTGGACCCCAAAACTTGGTAAAAATGAGTAATTCGGTACGGTTGGGAGGTATGGTTCACACTGCTGGGTAGCTAGCCCTGCCACAGTTGTTCTTCCATACTGCACACTACCCCATGCAGTCACACATATGGCCAGTCTAAATTGTCCTATCCACCTACTACATGCCTTTGGAATGTGGAAGGAAAATGGACAACCAGGGCAAATCCATGCAAACACAGGGAGGATATGTAGTCTCTGCACAGAAGCCACCCCAGCCGTGAAGTGAGCAGGGAAGCCTCTTGCTATGAGGCAACAAAACTATCTGCTCTACCACTGTGCTGCCCCACTGCATATCCCATCAAGTATTTACAAAAACTCGAGTATTTTTATTATAGCAATTATCACAAGAAGGTTTGAAAATAGAAATTACATAATTAAAAGTTTGATACAATACTGAATAATTTGAAGAGCAACTTTTGCAATAAGAACAGTGAGGCTATTAGTAATGTTTGAGCAAGCAACAATAAAAAAAGTTAGCATTTAACACACATACATTCAGATAGCACATTTATCACTGTAGAAGTAGAAGTTATAGGCTGTGCAAAAAAGGCCAGTGCTGAATCGTGTGTTCCTATAGCCCTTTTCTTCATATTAGGAACAAGATGATTTTTAATAAGTATTTTTTGTTTGGTTTTAAATGTTTACATGGCACTTTCTTGTCTGATTTCTGATATGAGCTGTTTCCAAATTTCTGGTGCCAGCTTTGAGGATGTTGTTCACCTATTGCTGTTTTAAATTTTTGCCTGATGAGGGTGAGGTTCTTTTTCCTTATTGAAGGAAACATGTGGAAGGATGTAAGGGAAAGATAGGAGATGGAAAGAGAGCAGATGTACACAAACAGGGGCATACAAACAAACATAGAACACAACAAGGACCCACAGGGGAGGTGATGACACGAAAGGAGTATGTTTGACAATGGAATTATTGGCATACAGACAGAGAGAGAGAGAAAACAAGTGGTGATGGAAAGGGTCAGATAACAGACAGGGGGAGGGGTGATGCACAAGGAAGGGGAACACTAGGATGAGAATAGGGTGAGTATCCTCCTCCTGTTTCCACACTGCAGCGGAGAGAGGTCACTCATCACTCTGACCAGCTTTCACCACTGGGCCCTGTTTGAGACGGTGAAGAAAGAGCCAAACAGTACTGGGACTCCTGAAGATGCATGTGGACCCTCTCAAACCAGCCAATGCAGGTCTCTGGTCCACCAGCTGACTTAACATCTGCACCAACTTCCACCAGGTGACAAATTGTGGACCCTTTGCAAAGGCACTGGAGGGAACAGTAATACTCCCTTCTGTTACGTGACCATCAGATGCCACTGGTGGCACACCATCAAGCTACATCACTACACCCTAATGGGAAGTAGGCCTGCAGCCAGGTGGAGTGTTAGAGAAAGAAGGCTGAGCCTGGTGGCTGGGAGGAGACCTCTGTAGTGTGTCACTGACACTGCCTTAGCAGATGCTGTAGAAAATGTTAACATAAATGGATAGAAATAAAACACCAAATAACATATTAAAATGAAAGATATCACAAAGGGAGGGTGAGACAAAAAATAATTATATTAGTATTAGCTCTGTTAGATGTGACTACTCTGAGTATTACCAAATGTTGTACAACAGAAGCACTGCATATGCTACTAGGCCACCTGTGATACATCTGGCTGACCGCGTTACTCCAAATTGCTGGAGCAGTCTGTGCAAGCAGGTGTGCAGTGTCTCTCCGTCTGTATTGCCTAGAGCAGGTATAATGTTGTGGAGGCTTTGGTAGTGACATGCAAATGTTGGACGGTATCCATCATGGCTGGTCTGCATACCTCTCAACCTGCAGACACTGAAAACAGTAACAAAAGCACTTGAATAATTGGAAATCCAGATGAAAATCAAGACATTTAATTAGCATAACATTTGAATACCAAATAGCACATAACTTGTCCTGCTTCCATTAGGATGTGGGGTGGGCTACTATACAGAAACACATTTAAAAATCAAAGAGTGATAAAAATGATGGAAAATATAAACAAATTATTAAAGAGACAATGTAAACTCTGTAGACGTTAGTGAGCTGCACTGCAAAATTCTACCACACAAGGTCATTTACTTTTTGCTTCAGAAAAAGGCAGTTGCAAGATGTGTGCACTCTTTCTTTAAACTACTATTGCCACTAGTATGTTGGTCATGTAGTGTGATTTTCTGTGTACAAGATAGCTTCAACAAATCACATGTGATGAGGAGGATTAAGAAAATTGTGCGAAGGGGTAAATCAAGCCTGAAAATAGGGACATATCCCCAAAATAGAGACATCCTAAATCAAACCTGAAAATAGCAACATTCCTCCAAAATAGGGACAACTGAGAGGTCTGCTGATGTACAGGGTAGTGACCCTGTTGATCTTCTGGAAGGGACATACTCAGCAGCATGTCACATGGCCTAGCACAGTGGTAATACATATGCAACCTAAAATTCCTGTGATAGCAATGTGCTCTACCACAGACAGAGAAACAGCTGTGTGCAACCGACATAGCTATGAGCAAGTGCTTTGCAAAGACTGTAAGGCAAATTGCTATGCAGAAGTCCCCATATGATGTGTGTAACAAGACAATCAGGGTTATGTCATGTGAAGGTATGAATAACAGGGACATACACTGGCAAGAAGCATGGGCATTATGCCGCCAAGAGGCCCACCATCTAGACCACCCAATACAAGCCCCCAACACAACCCTCTCTCCTACACCCAAAACCCCATTGCAACCCCCTGATCCCCAAACACATATACATACAGCCCTAGAACTCTCACGTAACCCCTCCTCACATTGGCCCCTCTACAACCTCCCCCCACCCATATGTATCCTGAGTTGGGCAGTGTGAACGTCTCAGGGATGTAACAGCCACACTACATGTCAGACTCAAAGAAACATGCACTGCAGGAAGGCAGAGTTGTTTTTTTCAGTAGAAATATGTTCTGTGTGTATGCAATGAGCATATGTATTCTTCATGTGAGTGTGCAATGCAATATAAACATACCGGATTTATCATGGGGGCAAAGAAATGAGACAAGGCTAGTAACAAACTATGAACTAGGTATTATATTATATTGAAAGATAACTACCCAAAATGGATCCACAAAAAGCACAGGGAGGAGGCAGAATTAGTAATAATGACCTGAGAACAGCTCAGCATGAACTTATGGTACCATTATAGCTGTTATTCATTAGTTCTTTTAAGTACAGGGAGAATCCAGAAGATTAGAGTTATGCGCTTATTAAACCTGTCTTTAAGGGAAAGGGGAGTAGGACAAACCTAGACTCATTCAGACTCATAAGTTTACTTTCTTGTTGTGGAAAGAAATAATGGAGAATGTTATTTTTTTTATAAATTATTGTCAGGACTGGAAAGGTTGGGACTTAAAACCATATATCAAAGTGCATATATTATCTATAACCACCTGTAACATGATGTTCTATAATAATAATAATAATAATAATAATATAACAGCTATAAATGCAACATTGTGCAGTGATGTAATTTATGTAGACAACTTCAGCCTTTGAAAGGTTTATACACACGACTTGGATGAAAATTAGAGCAATCAGGCATTGATGTAATCTTGATAAAATGGATAGCTGCATGGCTAACACATAGAACATGACAAATATTATACAGAAATTGGACAGGTGAAATTCTAGTTTACAGTTAGGGTGTCCCACAGGGCTCTGTTCTAGGGCCATACTTAATTAGGTTTATTTTTCAGATTTATTATTTTCATCTGGGATATTCTACAGTCTGTATGCAGAAGACTTGAAAATGGATACACTGATTACATATGTTACAGACAGAGCATGTTTGCAAAAATAACTTAACAAAATTAACCTTTTAGGGACAGGAAATGTTTGGGGTTATCATCAGATAACCTATTTGTAGAAGATTATATATAAATAAGATATGTACTATTTGTTCTTTTCTTTAGACAGGGTAGTTCATGCATGGAATAGACTGCTAAATTATATCAAAGCAAACACTAGCTTAGATATTTTTAAAAACAACTTGGACACATGATGGGAATGACTGTTTTAGGTTCATCGGTTCATAGGTAAGTATTAGGCTATCTGTCCGAGGGCATATGTAAGCCTAGCCAGAATGTGTTGGCTTTCACTGCCCCCTTAGATTAGTTCCCTGTGCCTCTGTTCAGCAGAGCCACTGCAGTGATCCCTGGGGTAAATTTTCTGCTTCCCATCCACTCGTCAAGGATTCTCTTGAAGAGTGTTAGTGAGGGGCTCTGCCTAATGTAGATTGGAATCCTGTTCCAAAGCATGGGGAGTTTCTGGGACAGGAATCTATCCCTCCAGCAAGTCCTATTTATCGTTATGGTGAGGTTTAGATCCCTAGAGAGTGTGTCTCTTGGGGATTTTTGTTTTTTTTAGGTGGAGCGTGTCCATCAATTCTGGGTTGGACATGGTCTTGTATGTCAGGCAGAGATCACCTCTGAGTAGGCGGTATGCAACTGAGTACAGCTGGAGTTTCTTCAGTCGGGCTGCATAGGGCATCTGTTTGAGGCCAGTAATCCTCTTGGTGAGGTACTTCTGTGGTCTTTCCAGCTGTTACAGGTGTCTTGTAAGGTACATCCCAAATGGGGCATTGTACTCTATGATGGGTCTGATGAGTGATGAGTAGAGGGGCACAATAACCTCTTTTGTTCTAGAAGTGAACCCTTTTGTGATTAGGTGGGATACATAGAAGGATTTTCTAACCACCTTGGCAATATGATTAGCAAAGGAGAGACTACTATCTACTTGGGTCCCCAGATCCCTTATTTCATTTTCTGTATTTAGAGGACTACCACATATGTAGTAGTTCATGGGTACTATGTTTTTACAAAGGGGATGACTATGCACTTTTTGGCATTTAGCTTGAAGCCATGATTTTGACACCAGGTATCTGTCTCAGTGAGACCCTTCTGGAGGATGTCTGTATCAGCCGGAGAGTCAATTATGGCCCCCAGTTTGCAGTCGTCTGCGAACTTGGTCAGCCATAGTCCTCCTGTGCTTGTCTGTACCTCTGAGAAGTATATACCGAACAGGAGGGGTCCCAGGACTGAGCCCTGGGGGATGCCACTTGTAACCGGTTTAGAGTTGGACCTAGAGCCTGCAACTCTCACCGTGTGGGTTCTATCTGTGAGCCAATTGAGAAACCCATCTTGTGACATAGGGGTTTATGTTCAGGCTGGTGAGCTTGTCTATAATACCAGAATGGGGAATGGTGTTGAAAGCTTTTGCGAGGTCTAGGTAGGCTGTGTGGACCTCCTTTCCCTCGTCTAAAGCCTTGGTAACTGTCTCAAAGAAGTCCACCAGGTTTAGGAGGCATTATCTGCCTTTAACAAAGCCAAACTGGGTAGGGTCCAATGTTTGGAGGTTCCCAATGTCTCTTTTAATGAGTTCCATGATGATGTGCTCTATAGCCTTGCAGACCAGGCTAGTCAGGCTTATAGAGCGATAGTTCCCGGGGTCCATTGTGGCTCCATCTTTGTGGAGCGGGATAACTGTTGCTGTGCGTGACTCTATCGGTATGTAGCCTGTAGACAGGCTGAGTTTGAACAGTGTGTTTAGGTGAGGGGTTAGTTCATTTTGGAGTTCGTGTAAGACACAGCCTGGGACTCCATCCGGTCCCATTGAAGCTGAGTTTTTGGCTTTGGATAGGGCTGTTTTAACCTGTGTGTCAGTGATTGCCGGGGCTCTACATTCTTCTGGTATGGTTATGGGCCCTTTAGGGGGTGAGAGGGGGGTGAAGTTTGTACTAAACCTGTCTTCCAGAATGTTGGCAATATCAGTCGGTTCAGTGTATTTTGTGCCATTCTGCACTAACTCAGAGCAGATCTGAGAGTTTCCACTTAGGTTCTTGATATAGCTAAAGAACACTTTGTGGTTATCTTTGGAGTCCTTGGCAGTTTTTCTTTCAAAGCTAGCCTTGGATGAGTTTATGAGGGATCATAGTTTCTTGCTGATACTGATCAGGGATGTCTTTCTTTCTTGGGATTTTACTCTTTTCTGTACTAGTTTCCTCCTTCTATTGTATAGCTTGTTTATGGCAGGGATCTACCAGACTGCTTTCCTTTTCTTGGAGGAGTGAGTCTTGGTTTTGCTTGGGATAGCACGATCCATGCATTCTTGCATGTGCTTATAGAATGCCTTTGTAAGGGATTCAGCAGCTTGGATAGCGTTGTCCTTTAGCATGGGGGCTGTGAATCTTTCCACCTCGGTCTTAAGTAACGTGAAGTTTGCTTTTGAAAAGTTTTTCAAGGTGGTCTCCTTGATTGGGGTGGGGGCAGAATGTGGATATCCGAAGTGATTATTCTATGGTCTGATCTAACCAGCGAGGGGTTGACCACCAGTGTAGAACACCGGTTGCCCATGTTGGTGATGACCAGGTCCAATATGTTGTCACCTCTGGTGGGGATGTTGGCCAGTTGATCCAAGGCGTTCGAGTTTATAAATTCTAGGAAACGTTGGACAAGGGAGTTAGTACTTAAATAGTTCTCCCAGTTAATGTTTGGGTAATTGAAATCACCCAATATTAGGGCATTTGGTAGGACCTTCATATTTTCCAGTGTGCCCAGAAACGCGGAATGGGGGTCCTGGGTCATGGTGGGTGATCTGTAGCAAGCTACAATTTGAATTGCAGTTTTGCCCATTGTTAGTTGCACATGGATGATCTCTGAGGCATTGTGCTGCACCACTAACCTGGATGTGTGGGTATCTTTGATGAATATGGATACACCCCCACCTTTTGTGTTTCAGTCCGGGTTCTGTGTTCGAAAAGTATGATATGTGTTATAGCCTGGTAGTGCTGGGGTGCTCTCTGGAGCCTTAAACCAGGTTTCTGTTACTGCACAGATATTGATGTTTTCTATACTGAGGAGTGCATGCATTTTGAGGTTTAGACTTTTGTCGTTGAGTAGCATTACCCTTCGTTTTTGGTTACTTGTGCTATTTATGGTGGTGGGTTTGTCTTTTGAGCCTTGCCTAAAAATGGCATTATGGGGGCAGCAAAAGCCTTGGCCAGTATTCAAAAGCCTAAGGGTGACAGGTGCAAGCCATCTCTTGCGAAGCAACGTGGTTTGTCGAGCATGTCATCCCAGGTGGACAGATACTGGATCCCCTTTGAATGACACCAGAAACTTAGCCAGTTGTTGAGATTGATAATTTTTTTCTTTATACTGTGGCATCATTCTTGGTGAGTGCAGGATGCTTCACAGAGTCAGGGTCATACCGGCTTGGGCTACGTGATCAGAGAGCTCTTCCATGTCTCTTTTCATGTAGTCCAGGGAGGTACGTCTCAGATCATTCACACCAACATGGACAATGACAGTCATATTTGTACTTCTTCTGGAGCAACCTGAGTGCTTGTGTTATGTGGTGGATCCTGGCACCTGACAGGCAGCTAACTGTAACCTTCTCCTTGTCCAGCCTAGTTAGTGGGACATCAGTGTGCCTGACTATAGAGTCACCTATTACTAGTGTGTTGGGTATGTTATTTTGCCTTAAGGGCTGTGATTGCATGACACACTGATTATGTGAAGTATGTGTTTCATGGTTTGTGATGGGGTGTGGAGGTTGCTTGGGTGTCTGCTTTGGAAGTCTCTGTTGCTTTTGCAGATTTTTATTTAGAGCCTCTGAGTATGTTTTCGTGTATTTATGTGTGTTATTTGCTGGTGTTGGTTTAGTAGCTCTATGTGAGACTGGTGGTGTGTTGCAAGTATTTTCCTTCTCCTCTTGCCGGTCAATTCCAGTCTTGGGTTGCGAGAGCTTTGTCTCCAGTTTGGCTGTATAATTGCATCTCTCGCATATATTAGTGTTTGGTGGTAGGAGGAGAGGGTTGCCTGTGTACATGAGGCAGTTATAACATTGCCTCAAAATGCCCAGATTCACCAGTTGGACTGGAGTGTACACCTGAAACTGCCCTTCGGACATGCCTGAATAGGTAAAGTGAGCTGTTTTACTGATTGGCTGGTAGGGATGAATAGACAGCCTTGTCCTTCTGTACAGTATAGGGGGGTCTAGTGCTACAGTTAATTAGTGCTTGCTATGAGTTCTGAGCAAGTGCTGGGCTGTGAAATGAATGGTTTGAGTGCTTAAGTTGAAAGTTTGTCTAGTTTCAAGGGAAAAATTGAAGAGTAGACTTCGTGGAGCCGGGAATAGTTTAACCCTAGCTACCCGGTGCTGCCCAGTGCACCAAACTGCACACATGTAGTTTTTATAGCAGAGAAATGAAAGAGATAGAAATTAGCCCAAAATGGCCAATAAACTACTAACATCTGGGCTGAAACCACTCCTCCGGGGACAGATAGGCTGCTCAAAGTTCCCCTCTCTCACAGGTGAACAGAGAAACTTCCTTCTATCCAAGTAAGGTATGGGCAACACAGAAACTTGTAACGCAGCCCTGAATTCAGCAATAACCTGAAAACTGGACTATACTAGTTCAAAAAGGTGGGAAACAAGTATATATTTTTTTGTTTTTGTTTTTTTTTTCTCAGAAAATAAAGCAGATACAATAAAAAAACCCACTTTAAATGCACAGAAATGGCTATCACATTTTAGTGTGCAGCCTACAACAGTTAAACAGATTATTTAAACACAAAAATGACTTAGTTCAAGTGCAGGCAGCATATAAGTACAATATGTAGCAGAAACAAGCTTTTTAAATCACAGAAAAGCTAAAAAATTGGCGTTTTAGGCGGAATTAGTTAAAGACAGCAAGAAAATGCAGAAAAGGATACTTAATCACTCCAAATGCTCTCTTTTATCTCTCTGCTGCTGTAGAACTCTGCAGGGCACCTGACAGGCACTTGCTGAGCTGAATACAAGCGCAAAAATATGCGCAAATGTGTTTTTTATAGCAGGGATAGAAATTATCCCAAAATGGCCAATAAACTACTAACTTCTGGGCTACAGCAAACAAGGCACACAAATTTCAGAAAGAAACAGTTCAAATAAGCAGGCACAATAAGCCTTTAACCAGAAATTCCCAGCTCAGAAGGGCAGGATCTAGCCTCTCCTCCCACAAGAGTGCAGACCACAAACCTTCTTAATGTAAAATAACTGGCCTGAAGCCCAAGTGCTTAAACCAGAACGAATGCATTTTTAGAATAACAGACACTGAGCCGTCAATCAGCAATTCCCAACTTAGAAGGATGTAAGCTACCTGTCCTGCCACAACAATGCAGTCCACAAACCTTCTTAATGTAAAACAACTGGTTTGAAGCCCAAGTGCTTAAACCAAAAGGCTTAGAATAACATTTACAACTGAATCAGGCTACTACCAAGCAGTAATAAATGCAGCAGAATAATACAATTTAAGAAGAAGCACAAACAAAATAAGGTAATAAAGTGGGAAGAAATGCAATTACAGTAAAAGCAGATGAATAAAGTGCATTTTTTTATAACAATAGAAAATGAGCAAACTGATTTAAACAAATTACCCAATTAACCAGTAAAAAAAACTCAAAATTGAGCCCTGTTCCAGCAGTCTTCAATCAGACAAGTTCTAACCACACACTCCTGCCACTAGGTTACAGGGGAACCTTCTCCAAAAAAGATGGCCTGGATTAGTGCTCAAGTTATACAAACAAAGCTAGATTCAGCAGGTCTGAATCTACTCTATGCTACAGCAGACAAGGTGCACCAATATCAGAAAAACAGTTCAAATAAGCAGGCACAGTAAGCCTTTGGCCAGAAATTTCCAGCTCAGAAGGGCAGAAACTAACCTCTCCTCCCACAAGAGTGCAGACCACAAACCTTCTTAATGTAAAATAACTGGCCTGGAGCCCAAGTGCTTAACCAGAACTAATACACTTTTAGAATAACAGACACTGTGCCTTCAATCAGCAATTCCCAACTTAGAAGGATGTAAGCTACCTGTCCTGCCACAACAGTGCAGACCACAAACCTTCTCAGTGTAAAATAACTGTTCTGAAGCCCAAGTGCTTTAACCAAAAGACTTAGAATAACAGTTACAATTTAATCAGGCTACTACCAAGCAGTAATAAATGCAGTGGAATAAACACAATTGAGTACTTTTAAGAAGAGACAAAAGCAAAATAATAAAGTAGGAAGAACGCAAGTACAGTAAAAGCAGGTAAAGTGCAATTTATATATATATATATATATATATATATATATATATATATATATATATATAACATTGGAAAACAAACAAACTGATTTAAACAAATTACCCAATTAACCAGTAAAAAACCTCAGAACTGAGCCCTGTTTCAACGGTCTTCAATCAGACAAGTTCAGGGCCTACGTGGGTATGCCTACTCAGATGTTCTCTCTGTATTAGGCAGGATGAGCTAATGAGACTAGGCTAGGATAGAGCTGGGACAGGGCTGAACAGATGGGAATGGTAGGAGTGTCTGAAATCAAAATATGACCTCACTGTACTTGGTTGAGTGAGCAAATAAGATGGGCCCAGGAGGAGTGTTCAAACACAAATTTACAGGAGGAGCAGTCAATTCCAAAGCCACCAAGATTAATACGAAAACAAGAACAGGGAGGGTGGGTGAGGGAAACTAACTGCAGACACAGAGAGAACTCACAATTTTCAGTGAACAAATAAGCAGATAAATGCAGAACTATTTGTAACACAATATTCAATGAAACAATAAAACAGAAAAAGGTGCAGTACTATCTTATAACACTGCAAGTTTGTACTTATCTCAGCTTGTAATAAAGTTGTTGCAGCTCAAGTATGCAACTATTCAGCAGAAATAATTTCAGAGATCTTGGTCTACTGGCAGGCTAGAAGGGCATTACCTTTGCCTAAAATATTTGTATATATGTATGTATGTATGTATGCAAGTCTCAGAAAGGCAGACCAGTAAAGACACAGTCAGAGAAATGCATTCCACTAGCCTTGTTTAACCTTGAAAAACAAAGTTAAATAAAGTAATAAAACAATACTCCAGTGGTGAAGGTGTCTCTGCATTGTTTTTGAAAATAAAACCTTATGGTGTATGAACTTCCCAACCACATAACACCATGCAGCCTTCCCATTGACATTAGAAGTATGGTGGTGCAATGTGTCACCAAGGTGGAAGGCAATTCAATGTCAGTGACATCTGTAGAAGGGGGCAATGCATATAGATTTCTGCATGATATAGTATTCATCCTGCTAACTTTTGTTGACATAGCCTCTGCCTTTGTGGCACACCATTCTGCCTTTGTAGCCTTTTTTAACATTTCCTGAATGTGCATCCTCATAGTTTAATAAGCAACTGCTTACACACCAAGCTAAAGCTAATGACATCTAAAATGTATTACACATTCATCTAGATATGCCATTCATAAGCTGTGGTGCACACACGGAATCTGGGTTACTCAAAGAAAGAATGAGAGAACATGATTATGTTTTAATAATGCAAATAAACGTATTAATATTTCAAAATGTGCATGCTGATTAGATAGAGTAAGTGACATACCCATTGTAAATCCAGCATTGCTCATGCAAATGAGTTTGGTAGCTGTGCTGAAAATGAGTATTACAGGAGTTACTGGCCACAAGTCTGAGAGCAGTAAATTCTTATCTTTAAGTACTTCTGCTCTCCGAATGCATGCAACTTACATTCACACAGCAGCAGCACTTAAAGAGAAGAATTTGTAACCAAAATAAAGTGGCACAACAGCTGTCTGTTCAGTAGCTGGCAGCTGCAGTGACACTTAATTGCAGCATGGCTACTGGTTCCCAAACTTGTAGTAGTCAGATCTATTCTTTTTTCATGTTGTAGATTCTTCTGTTTAACTGATGTTGTTGTCGAAAGGTATTAAAAGGAATCTACTAATATTCCTGTAAGAATCTTTTCACTAGTTAAGAATCAAGTTTTGTATCTTTATTATCATCATATATGAGATTACTATAGCTCATGTAGTATTGTCTTCTCTCTTATCCAACAGATGGCAGCAAAGAACTATCTACATCTCCCAGTGTTCTGCTGTTATTATGATTATTATTATTATTTGTTGCAGTAGTACTGATTTACTGTTATTATTATTTCTATATTGCTAGTACATAATAAGCGCCATTGTTCAGTATAATTTTGCACTTTTTTATGAAGTTTTTAGGCATGTAGGTTTTTACAAGGTGTGAATGTAAACCTTCAGATTTCTTTATTTGTTTATACTTTGTTAACCGGGTTAATTCCATTACTCACACTAGGCCGACAGCTTCTTTTTTCAGGGGAAACTCAAGGTGGTATTCATATTGAATAGGGGATATTTAGCCTAGGCACCTGAGACTTTCCTCTACTGTTTCATTTTGTTGTTTTGCATCACAAGCACTAGGTGGCACCAGAGGGTTGCTGCTAACTTGGTTGTATGAAATCCAAGATGGATGATTCCATGAGAGATGGAGCAATGTGTGTTTTGGAAGAAGCAGATCGAGATGTGACCGAAACCACTGGAAAAGATGAAATTATTGTAATGGAGTTAGATGGAGGTGAATTAACAACACAGGAATTACTGAATTTGATGGAGCAAAGAGAACCAAAAAATGGAACAGGTGTAGACTGGAGTGAGGTACTAGAGCACATCATGGATATGGAAGCAGAAGAAGTTTCAGTGGGGAAAGCAGTGACTTTTGCTGATAAAGGAGAAGAAAACATTGGTGTGTGTTCAGCTGGAGTAATTAGTTTTATGGGCACACAAACCAGCAACAAGATATACAATAATGTTATGCTGATGCTGTAAGAATGGAGAAACAAATAGATGTGGCAACAGAAGGAAGGCTACAACAACTAAGTATATGCGAGCAACTCAGAACTGAGAAGCCTGTGGTAATAATTAAAACAAAAACTTACTTTCATTTAAATAGACATACTATTTTGGATAACATAATTTTGCCTTTAGGATTTAGTATAAAATACATTAGAGCATTAATACATATGGAGACTGAGCACCTCTGTGAAGGGGCTTTTGAAACGTTTGATTTATTAGAAAAAATAGTGTCTCATTTGGAAAAACAGAAGTGGCACTATGTTAAAAAACAAGACTGCACCATGGAAGGACTATATATTTTTTGAAGTTTGAACTACAACTTAAAAAGAAAATGTATGTACATTTCAGAACTGGTGATGCTGACATTTATGAGATAATTTTTCCTTATCTTTTTGGAAAGAAGCACACGGTATAAAGAAATGAGTGAACTGGGGAGTAGGAAGTATTAGTAACATTAAGTATGTTAAAAGGAAGGGTGCAACATGTTCACAATATAATAAATGTTAATGGAAGGAGGTACTGGAACCAGCTGAAGGCATGTTTTTTATGTAGAGATTGAAGGCATTTAGTAGAATACTGGGAAAAAAGATGCATGTAATATGGAGAGAAGGTACATAACAGCAAAAATTGTGAACCAACCAAAGTGTAGTAAATGCAATACTCAAGGGCATTTTTGGTTTGATTGTCTGAGTTTATAAGATGAAGGACTAACGGAAGAAAACATAGAAAATAACAGCAAAAACAGTTAAATAGAAAATCTTACTGGAGAAAATATAGATGAAGACAGTATAATATATTTAGTAGAAATGGAGTTAAATATTGGGCAAAAAAGATGCTATTAATGAAGAAAATAGGTATGAACTATTTGGAAGTGAAGGAAAGGATGGTGAGTTGATACGTAAGAAGAGCAAAAACAGAATGATGAAAAGCTGATGGGGAAGGGTAAGAAGAAGAAGAAGGAAAAAACTGGAAAAAAAGCAAATAAAATAAAGAGACGACATAAAGATACTAAGTGTTAATGTGAACAGTATTAAAAAAAATTGTATCATTGGGTTAATGGTAAAGGAATTGTGTAAGAAGGTGAAAATAGAGATTACATGTTTGTTAGATACCAAGATGTTTTTTTTTTAAGGAAAAGATGTAGAAATGTGGCATTGTGGTAAAACAAAGTTATATAGGCCCTGATTCCAAAACACTTGCTCTCAGTGACCACTTACACTAAGAGCAGGTGTTTTGGAATCTGGCCCTCATAGTAAGTCTGTTTATAGCTAGACCTTACACTGAAGTAAGTCGCTTTCAGTGAGAGCAACTCTTTTGGAATCTGGTCCATGGTCTGTAGGAAATGAGGGATGTTCAGTTTTATGGATTTTGATAAGAAATGAAGAAACAGAATATTACACGTTAAAATACTAATACTGCGTAGGGTAGTGATGCGAGATCTAAGAAAAGGAGAATGATGTGTAAGATTATTTGCAATGTACGTATATACAAAATGACAGACAGGAAGATATGCCTTGAGGTCTTAAAAATATGTTTTGGTTATTATGTTTATTATCATGACAGGAGATTTTTAACTATAATTTAAGGAAAAAAGAAGAAGAAATTAACACAAGATGTGAATGTATTAAATAAGTTAAAAATATAGAGGACTACGGGTAGGAAAAAAGAGAGTGGATTTATCAAATAAGGATATTAATATCTAAGATCTATTATGTAATATGTTCTTAGGAATGGGATAACTAGAAGGAGGTATGGAAATTGCTGAGCCTTCTGCTCTCAGAGGTGTGTGGGCAACAATGTGTGAGAAGACGTAGACAACAAAAGGAAAGGGAAATAAAAAGGTCAACTGGTAAAGTTAGTAGGACAGAAAAAAATGAAGCACTTATGGGAAGAACATGCGACAATTGGTCTGCAATGATGGGGAGTGTTTAAAGAAAGTGTTTTAGTGACATAAAATGGAATAAAATAGACACGAAAAGGGATAAATACAAAATATGGATGAGCTTAAGTAGAAATAGAGAAAAAAAGAAAACAGAATGTGAGAGATGTATATTATTTAGGCACATCTTTTTTCTTAAAAGGTAAGAAAGAAGTATCTATCAACTTGTGAGAATAAAAGTAGAAAGAATGGATGTGACATATGATGAATAGGGAGGTGTAAGGTAAAACTAAATGAAATAATGATAAGTAGCGAAAACATTTGTAGGTAAATGTATGAAAAAGAAGATGAGAAACAAGAACAGTTTTTTAAAAATATTTGAAGTTCTTAAGGCAGAAATGGAAGATTACTATGAAAGAAATGCAGGAAGTAATAAAAAAGGGAGAAGTGAGTCAGCACCAGGATTAGACAGACTAAGTTATGAATTTTACAAGTGAGAAGGAATAAAAATTGTTTTTCTGCAAAGTGGTCTTAATGGCACACCCATCTATACTAACCTCCAGGATTCACAAAAATTAAAACTTGAACAATGCTAGAACAAAGTTGTTAAATTTGCAGCACATACCCCTTTCAGAACCCACCACTGTATAGCACTAAAAAGCCTTGATTGGTTAGAACTGCCACATCAACTAACATATACACAACTTCTTACCACCTATAAAATTATCCAGCATCCATCTGCCTGTCCAGCACTTAAAAACATTCTACACAACTATGTTCCAGTTTGGTCATTGCGATCCAGTGACCAAAAACCGTTGTTTGTCTACAAACCTAGCAAATCTGCTGGGCACTGTCTCTACTTGTACAAGGTTGCTAAGGCCTAGAACTCCTTACTTGTATCCATCAGGTCTATGCCCTCCCTCCCATCTTTAAAAAACCCTCTGAAAGACATCCTAACTAAAATATGGCCATGTTCTTGTTAAAAACCAGGATAAACTAAAACCCTAAATGTGAACAAGTACCTTTTCATTCCTTATACCTCCTTACTCACCCTTCTTTATTTACTTTCTTACTGCTATCTAATTATCTTCCCTGACTTTCTGTCTAAATATATCATAAGCCTGTTTTCCCTCATATCATATTGCAATTCCTATTTGCATTAGACTAACTTAACTTTTGTCTCTCTACAAACTGTCTAAAATTTCTCTAAATATTAAATAATTGTCATGTACCTTGTATTGATTCTTAACCAATGTTTTTTATATTATGTCTAATTTTTTATAATTATTTAAAGTGTACAAGTTTTTGTTTTATTCTTGAAGATTGTAATACTATTGCTCTTAAAATATTTTGCAATAATTTGGAGCTTTTCTCCCTGGGCCACCAATGAAAATTAGCTTCTATCCAGGTAGGCTTTTCCAGTAATCAAATGTCAATAACTAACTAACTAAATAAATAAATAAATAAATAAATAAATAAATATACTGATCCCTGCCAGCCTCCACATGATCATTGGAGCTGTTTGCAACTAAAAATGACTGCTGCTTGAGAGGAAGGTGTTCCTACTGCTGATGTCATTCAAATCTTGTCCTTCTGCAGTATCCTTGGCTGAATGGTAGATTCCACAGGCACAGGAGCTATGTCCATGGAAGGAGGGTTGAATATGGCTTCACATTACCCACATTTTCTCCCCGACCAAGACCCCCTGACTATTCTGGGATGTAGTTGCCATCATCAGATCAAGGTCTTCAATGTAAGGCATGTCCGCTTTCATAATGGAAGAAGCTGACAGTGCAGCATCTATAAAAACAAGTAAGTACACCCAAGTCTGTGCATCCACCTTTACTAACACCTGCAGCCCAGTGTAGGCAAACCACTGAAATAGATGGAAAACCTAAGAGTTGTGATGGCAAACCTAAAGCTAACATTCATTAAACAAACCGGTGGTGCAGCTACAATCCTGATGTGCCTATAACAGCAAAGAACAATTATTTCAGAATGTAAAAAAAACTACTAGGGAACAGAACATACTAGACATTGTGCTCCCATAGAAATGACTGTTACTTCAAATCATTTTGCCTCTGTTGATGAGCAGTGACCATGCATTTACCAAGTTAATTTCTTGCTAGATAATTCTGCCAAACTGAAACGTAAACCAATGATCAGAAGATAAATAACAAGGGTCAGCTTCCGGTGATTTCTCCTGTCCACCTGGTGAATCTGGGCATACTGGGGCAATGCAGCAATTGCCTCATGTACACAGACAACCCTCTCCTCCTACCACCCAACACTACAACCTGTTAGAGATGCACTTACATAGCCAAACTGGAAGCAAAGCTCTCCCCACCCAAGATTGTGCTAGACAGTCAAGAGGAGAAGGTTAATACCCACACTACACCTCAAGCAACACAAAGCCCTTCTAAACTCACACCACCAACACCCACTGATAGCAACACTAAATCCACATATGCTGAGGACCTTAACTGTAACATGCCCAAGCAACAAGGACCTCTGAAGCTGAAACGCAAACAAACACCAATCACAACCAAAGTGTCACATAGCTCACAACACCAGTGTGCCACCCAGCAACAGCCCCTAAGGAAAGACAAAATACCTCACACTTTAGTCATAGGTGACGCTATAGTCAGGCACACTGATGTCCCACTCACCAGGCTGAACAAGGAGAAAATTACAGTCAGCTGCCTGTCAGGTTCCAGGATCAACCACATAACGCATACACTCAAGTCACTCCACAACAAGTACAAATATGACTCTGTCATTGTCCATGTTGGAGTGAATGACTTGAGACGTACCTCCCTGGACTACATGAAAAGAGACATGGAAGAGCTCTTGGATCATGTGGTCCAGGCAGGTATGACCCTAGCCCTGAGTAGCATCCTGCCTTCACCCAGAATGATACTACAATATAAGGAGAAAATGATTGACTTCAACAATTGGCTAAGCTTCTGGTGTAATTCAAAGGGGATCCAGTATCTGTCTGCTCGGGACAACATGATCGACAGACTACGATGCTTTGCCAGAGATGGTCTGCACCTGTCACCCCTGGGATTCAGGTTACTGGCTAAGGCTCTTGCCACCCCTATAGTGCCTTTTTTAGGCAAAGTTCAAAGGACAAAACCACCACTGTAACAGGTACAAGCATGCAAAATCTGAAGGTAATGCAACTCAATGCTAGAAGTCTAAACCTCAAACTGCACAATCTCGAGGCACTCCAAAAAATGGAAAACATTAATATCAGTGCAGTACATGAGACCTGGCTCAAGGCTGTAGAGAGCACCCCTGCAATACCAGGCTACAACTCTTACCACACATTTTGGCCAACAAACCAGGATCGAAACACAAAAGGTGGAGGAGTGTCCATATTCACCAAGTATATTCACACCACCAGGTTAGTTGCCGAACACAATGAGTCTGAAATTCTCCAGGTGCAACTAACACTAGGTAAGACTGCAATCCAATGTGTAGCTTGCTACAGATCCCCCACCATGCCCCAAGATTCTCACTACACCTTTCTAAGCATACTGGAAAATATTAAGATACAATCAAACACCCTAATACTGGGTGATTTCAACTACCCTGCCATTAACTGGGAAAACTACTCATGTACCAACACCTTTGCCCAATGGTTCTTGGAATTCATAAATTCCAATGCCCTGGATCAACTAATTCATAGTCCTACCAGGGGCTCCAATATCCTAGACCTGGTAATTACCAACATGGGAAATCGATGCTCCACACCTATGGTCACCCCCTCGTTGGTCAGGTCAGGCCATAAGCTACTCACCCTAAACATCCACATCCCACCCCCAATCCCCAGTAAGGAAATCTCCATAAAAAACTTCTCCAAAGCCAACTTCATGCTACTCAAGTCAGAAGTGACAAACTTCATGACACTCATGCAGACGGGAACTGAACGTTCGACTGCTGAGTCCTACACTAAGGCACTGTAAGAGCACATCCACTCATGCATGAATCGTGCCATCCCAAATAGAACCAAGATGCTCTCCTCCAAAAAAAGGAAGCCAATCTGGTGGTCCCCTGCCATAAACAAACTACAACAAAAGGAAGAAACTGTTGCAGAAAAGAAGAAAATTCCATGATGCAAAAAATTCCCTTACCAGCCTCAGTAAGAAGCTGAGATCCCTTGTAAAATCCTCCAAAGCTAGTTACGAAAATAAAATTACCAAAGATTCCAAAGACAACCACAAGGCATTCTGTAACTATGTCAAGAATCTAAATGGCAATGCTCAGATCTGCTCTGAGCTACAACAGAATGGCATTAAATATACTGATCCCAAGGATATTGCCAATATCCTGGCAGATTGATTCAGTGCCAACTTCACCCCCCCACCCCCTAAATGGCCCATCTCAATACCGGAAGATTGCCAAATTATGGTAATAATGGCCACACAGGTAAAAAACGCACTCTCCAAAGCTAAAAATACAGCATCCATGGGACCAGATGACATCCCGGGCTGTGTACTACATGAACTACAAAATTAACTGGCACCTCACCTAAGTGTCATGTTTAATCATACCCTCACCTCAGGCTTCATGCCCACTGAGTGGCACACAGCTACAGTTATCCCACTCCACAAGGAGTGATCCACCTTGGATCCCGGGAATTACCGCCCCATCAGTCTGACAAGCCTGATCTGCAAGGCCATTGAACGTATTATCATGGAACTTATAAACAAAGATATTGGCAACCTTCAAACACTGGACCCAACCCAGTTTGGGTTCATGAAGGGCCGATCCTGTCTTCTGAACCTGATTGACTTCTTTGAATCAGTCTCCAGAGCCGTGGATGAGGGTAAGGCAGTCCACATAGCCTATCTGGACCTCGACAAGGTCTTTGACACCATCCCCCACTCTGGAAACATAGATAAACTTACTAAGCTTGGCATTAATCCCTACGTCACTCGATGGGTTGTCAACTGGCTTACTGACAGAACCCCCCACTGTAAAAGTAGCTGACTCCAAATCCAGCTTGGTCCAAGTCTGGCAGTTATTGCAGAGGATTAAAGCTATGAAATGTTAACAAGCTGCTTCATGTAGTCCAAAGTTTGAGTCCTTTAGCCTTCATTTGCCTACTATGTGACTTTCAGCAAGTCAATTTATCAGACAGTGATTTGGGGAAATTGGGCTACACTGTTCAATGGTCTACTGGATTGCATACCTTGTAAATACCTATGAACACATGTGAACCTCTAAAACTCTTAGGAGTTAACCAAAGACACCTGATATACTTGTGGAAGATGCAGTTTTGGGGACTGTGAAAAGGCAAGCATTCTGTAAAATACTTAGATTTGCATGCAATAACCCCACCTAGAAAGTCTGTGTTTGAAAAGCATACCCCTAATCCCTTCAAAGACTTGGTTAGTGATGAAATTAAACCTCTCCATAAAAGAGTAAAAATGCACTCTAATTTCTTTAAAGGCCCAGCAGTCTATCCAGTCCTTCCTACTTGAAACTGATACTAAATGATTGATTAATCAATTTATGTATTTTTTAAATTTGCTTGTTTATGTTTTATTGATTGGGTTAGTCCCACTGGACCAGCAGCATCTTTTCACAGGAGACCCAAGAAGGTATTCAAACTGACTTGGAGAAATCTAGCAAGAAAAGTAGAGAAACTCTCCTACTCTTAAGTACTGTGAATTTTCTTAGATCCACCTGAACTACCAGTAACTCAGGTTGCTGGGCCCTTCGTTAAATTCAACATCTCATCCAAAGACCTTTTATGGTAAACTATGCTCTTTCTGCTTATTAAAGATTTACCAGAGAAAAATGTATAAAATCATATGTTTCCATATTTATTTCTACTAAAGTAACAATACACTGTGTGTTTAGCATAACAAAAGAGAGGTATAGTATCTTGTTATTCATATGATATTGGATATGCAGTTAGATAGTGCCTGTGCTAGAGAGTAAAAGTTAAATGGTGAAAAAAATTGTAGTGGGTTCAAACCAGATGAATTCTGTTCTTTTTACTGTTTTACTATACTTATTATTTGTTGAATAATTCTCCTTCTTGCTGCTGCTTGTGATACATTATAGATTATTTATCAGAGAGTTTGAAGCAGTCACCTCCAATAGGGCTGGCCTTTCACTCTGTGGTTAGAATCTTGTAAGTTTTCTGTTCTTCAGTAATACCTGTACTGCTTCTATGTGTTGTTTCATAAAACCCTGAAACATTATTGTTAGCCAGTTAAACTATTTTTTTCCTCTTGTTTTATGTATGATGGTTGTTGTTCTTCTTTTGGCTTTTCCCGGTTAGGGGTTGCCATAGTGGAACTCCGGTCTACTAATGATTGGCAGTAGATTTTTACGGTGCCGAGGTGCCAGCTCGATGCTCAACCTTTGATGGTATTATTTCATTTTCTAGGGTTTTTAACTGCTGTTAGACATCACCCATATGCATACACACTAACAAAATGCTTTTGTGATATTTCAGAAATGTAGGAATAGTGCTCAATGAATCAGGTAGTTTATAACATTAAAATAAATGTGTATTAAACAACCTATCTCAATGTACTAGAGTCCCTCACTGTTCAACCCAAAGTTCCAATACGATATTCATGAGGGATATCAACTACCCCTCTAGAGATTGGAAATCCTACATCACTTCTAATGCACAAGCCCAGTGATTCCTAAACTGTGTTAATACCAACATCCTGGAACAGTTGGTCTATTCTTCTACCAGGGGTTCAAACATCCTTGACCTTGTACTAATAAACATGGGGGGGGGGTATTTCTCACCCAATGTAATATTTCCGCCTGTAAGATTTGATCATAAGGCACTATTACTTGAAATAAAAATTACATCTGGGGATCCAGTGAAACCAAAACCCTTTAGAAACTATTCCAAGGCTAACCTGTCTTTACTAAGCAACACCTTGGCTAAATTCCAAGCATCCCAAACCCAGTAAACAACATAGCATACACTGAGCTATTTACAAAGTCTCTGTACAACCATATTGATAGCTGTATAGCTGTGCCCATTCATATTAATTACAACACAAACTTAAATGACAAGCCACCATGGTGGAATCGCAATATCAATCAGTTACACAACAAAAGAAGACAAATCTTGGCAAAGCATAGGAGGAACAAAGCCATACATACTAAAATCCCCCTGAACAATATAAACAGGCAGCTAAGAGGGTTAATTAATGCTTCAAATGCTAAATTTGAAGAAAAAAATAGTTTCTCAGGCTAAGGACAACCACAAAGCTTTCTATAGCCATGTCCATAACCTCAGAGGAAATACAAAACAATACGTAGAACGTATTTTAAATGGCATCATCCACAATGAACTGGAAGCCATTGCCAACCAATTGCTGACAGATCCAAATAAGAAAGGTCCAATAACAGTGGCAATAAAAATGACTCAAAAATATATAACCACCAAACAAATGCCAGGAGCCACAAACTTTTTTAGCATACCTAAATTTAATTCACCACTTTCGTCAATACAAGACTTCATCAGAATAAGATTCATTAACTTCAGCCATCTAATATATAGTAAAACATAATTGTCAATTTATAAAAATGAATTACAGTCAATTAAGAAATTAAATATTTAAGCAGACAGCATCAAAAACTTAACTTGGTTTAAACACTTTCAATGTCTTTTCCTTTAAAAGTCATTTAATGTTCAGTTTAATTTAGCCCAGGAAAACAACCTGCCTTGAGCTTCACTTGTTACTCAGTCTCTTTAGTTTCAAGTTTGTTCCTGAAATCACCCCCTCTTAAATCTTTGTACACTTGTTCAAGCACAAAAAAATATTTTTTTAAATTAGTGCAAATACAGGAATGTTTATAGAATGTATTGTTTGTAGCCCTGCTTTTAATAGAATATAGATGTTCACTAACTCTTTACTTCAAAGCTCTTGTTGTCATTCCTATATAAAATGCCTGCCAACCTGAGCAAATACTAATATAAACTAATCCCTTTGTACTGCAAGTATAATGTCCATGTGTCTCAATCCTTACATTTAAATGCTCTAAAAAATGAATGATCCTCCCCATATAAACCTGTACATTTTACACATTCCACATCTATAAGTGCTACTAACTTTGTTGGTATGGGATATTACAATTTTAGTATCATCATTTGTAAAAGTGTCTTAAATCTGTTTGTTTTTTATATACAAATAGTGGTGTGTCACCATACAGTTTACATAATTCAGCATTTCCCTCAATAATATAAACCCTTTTATCACCCGCTGGATACCCAACTGGCACACTGATAGGGCCCAGGAGGTCAAAATAGATGAGGCCACCTCCACTAAGAGGCCATTTCATTTTTAGCATTTATTTCTCTGAAATGGAAGCAATTGCTGAAGGTTTATGATGATTAAGTTTGCAGCTGATTGCAAACTGGGGTTTATCCTCATCTCCGCTGCAGACACTAGCATTCTTCAAGAAGGTCCATTTCTGACTAACAAATGGTGCCAAAGTCATCATCATAAACTCGATAATGAGAAATGCATAACTGTACCCTTTGGGAAGCCAACTTTCTTGTCTAATTACCATGTTGATAATACACCCCTAAGAGTTGACCCAGTGGTCAGGGACCTGGGTATGCATGTAGACAATAGCCTTACCTTCAACCACCATGAGGCCACAGTGGTGTGGAAATCCTTTTATGTTGAACAACTTATAAGTAAGGAGATGGAGTCTGGGTCCAAAGAGGTCATTATCCCACTGTACTCCACCCTTATCAGACCATCATAGAGAAGTGCTCCATTCGGTATGTACCTGACCAGGCATGTGCAGCAACCTGAGCAACCTCAGAGGTTCCTTATAAAAAGAATGCAAGGCATAACAAACCTGCCTTATGCAGAGCACCTTAAAGCCTGTTCCCTCTACTCAATCTCCTATAGAATCCTGAGAGGTTATTTATGTCTGGCTTACAGGGCATTCACAAACCCCACACTTATGAATTTCCTATATATTGATAAGTCAAAGAGTACTAGAAATACAAGGCCTAGGGACATGAATTTTCTCTGTGACTTAAACAGAATATGCTGGAGAGATAGATATGTGTTCCAGAGACTGCCTGTGCTATGGAATAGGCTTCCCATCCATGTCAAACTGAGTTTGTCTATTAAGCGCAACCTAGACCAGTGGATGGGGAATAGAAAATTTACACAGGGTCTGTCACCCATGTCCCTTATGGACTGAGGTAGTTTATAAATGCCTGGTCCTCAGCCTCCTATTTGGATACAAGACATCATTATTCTTTTTGGAAAATTTGGCTAGGCTTAGAAAGGCCCCCCCCCCCCCTGGGTCATGAGCCTAGTAAAGTCTATGAATCTATGAATATAGATTTCTTTATAGAAGACTTGCTAGATATAGCACTACTATAAACGCCAGCATTTACAGCACTGATTTATTTGTAATATGCTGTCCAGAGAAGAAATAATTAGGGGATATGAGACACCCTGCTGACATCTGTTTGTTGCAAGGATAAGCCCAACAGTGATGTCTTTAATAACAGCATAACAGCAAAATGCCATACAGTGGGTCTGTACAATAACATGCATCACATCTTGTTTTGTTAAACTTTTGTTTCATTGAAAACAATTAGATTAAACATTTCCTTGGAGCATTACTCAGTAAAATGACTTGTTTGCTAGTACTTCTGGTCGGTCTTGTTTTTCTCGTTAACTTCTGCTGTTGGCCAAGAGTACAATGCAGTTTCTAAGGAGCTAATACCTGAAGTCATTCATGTTCTTGTACTAATAAATGCCAGTCATTCTTACAGTACTGTAACATGAGTCAACAATTAGCCAGTTCTGTACTTTTTCCTCAAATGTATTGTGTTGTGACATGTGTACTTTGTAACAATTTAAGGACTCTAGGTTAATATCAGATTTTTCTGAAGTGCATGTCAGCACACTTCTGTACCAGATGTACCTGAGCCAGCTCAGCTTTGTGCTAGCATCCTTTTCCCCCTAGGGGCCATATATTGGTTAAAATTGGATTATATTGGCTGGGCTTGTCAGAACCCTTAAACTGTTAGCCTAATAATCTCCTATGAACCTAAATACTTGTGCCTGTATTGTGAGGTTCTACTGATATACACTATATACTGCTTTCACAATTAGTCGATAAAACAGTAGTCCTATATTCCCTCTTACCTACTCATTAAGGCATAGCCCTGATTTTAATTATACTTTCTTGTGTCCCAGGGTTCATCAGTCCAAAATGTCAAAATCACTGCACTGGCCTGTATTCCATTCATCTTAGCTTCTACGACTTTTAACAATTATCACTCTATCGTTTCCTGTTTTAACATTAAACAGGTTGATAACTTCTACTGTATCTAAGCACAGTACATTTAGAATGACTGTTGTTAGTTAGTGTTGTAAGAATGAAAATAAAATGGTTACCTTTAAAAGGCTTTAGAAAAACATGTTAACGTGTTTTCGTATAGCAAGAAACCGACCAGATATCCATCAGCATTACACTTTACTTTACTGCATGGGTTTTTTCTGTCTTCTGTGCTATTTGGCACATATTGAGTGTGCTTTTACCCTTTTCTGCTGTAATGTTGTGGTTGGGGCAAAATGTTAAAGTGACATTAGATACTTGTGGTGAACTCTTGTGTGTATTGTTGGGAAACAAAACAGACTTCTACACTGCATTGACATATATAACCTCTCATACCGTGGATATTACTTGATGTATTTTAAATGGTTAGATTCTCATTGCTATATGTTCTTCACATTTGTTGGTCTTTCGGCTTTTCCTGGTTAGGGGTCGCCACAGCAGAACTCCAGTCTGCTCATGATTGGCAGTGGATTTTTATGGTGCTGAGTTGCCAGCCCGACGCCCAACCTTCAACGAAGACACGCCCATTCACTCTCTCACCTACCTGCATGTCTTTAGCATCACTTGACCGCGGGGAGGACATGCAGACTACACACAGAAGGCGCTCTAGCCAATAATCGAACGGGAGGAATTGATGCAGACAGAGTTTGTAGTTATTTAGGAAAAAAACCTGAATTATGGCAAGAGAACAAAGTATTCCTTACTGACCCTTCTAGACGGGAGTCCAGGGAAGTAAATATTGTGGGAAGAAATATCCAGTGAATTGTTTGGCTAGGCTTGTATAGGCCCTAGGGCCGATAGTGTAGTACCAACCTATGAACCTATGAACAGGTTAATAAATGGAACAAAGGATCATTTTGTTGCTAAATAAAGCCATAGTAGCAAATTGTAAAAAGGGGAAGAATCTAAGTATGGAATGGACAGATTTTAAAAAAGCATTTGCCAGTATCCCACATTAATGGATAAAGGAGTGCTTACAGATGTATAAGCTACACCCTAGACTGATCAATTACATAACAGTGACCATGAAACAGTGGCAAACCACTTTGCAGTCAAGCCACAACAGAGGGCAAATTATTATCTCAGGAATAAAAATTCAGAGGAGGATATTCCAGGGCGATTCTTTCTTACCACTGTTGTTTTACCTTGCCCTTAACTTGTTAAGCAGTTTACTTAACAAATTAGGTCATGGTTACAGTTTGGCTCCCGGAAAACAACCTTGCTTACAGACTTCTCATCTCTCTCTTTTCTCATCTTTTTGTGGATGACTTAACACTGAGTAGTTATTAAAAAAAGAAGTTGAAAGCACAACTGCAAGTAGTTAAAACTTTATAAGATTATAAAATAATGCAATTGTATCTTGATAAGTGTACAGAAGCAATGTTTAAAGCAGGGAAGTTGCAGTCACCAAAAAATATCAGTCTTGGACAGGAATGTGATATAAAGGAACTTTTGCAGGAGGGAGTGTATAAATATTCGGGAAATGATGAAGGATCGACGATAAAACATGAACAGATGTGAATAAATCTCAGTAAGTGATACTTAGAAGACTAAAACTAATATTAAAAACAGCCTTGACATCTAAGAATAAAGTCCAAGCTATAAACTAATTTGTTCTTCCTGTTTTAATTTACAGTTTTGGTCTGTTTGACTGGCCCTGAAAGGTATTGGATTAGTCAGACAGAAACATAAGTAAAATGTTTAACTCTTATCAAATTACATATAAAAATCAGGGCTCCTTATTAAAATGTCAGCACTTGAAGTGCCAAGTGCTGACAAGCCGAAAAAATAAAACTGAAAAAAACAATAGAAAAACAAATCTTGAAAATTTCTCTTCTCCTTAAAACTTCATTTTTTGGGGGGACAAGCCCTTCATACCCCTGAACTTATAAATACCAATGCCTAGATCACCATACGTCAGAGAAAAGGGAATATTTAGAGAAATGGCATCTCAGACTTAGTGTATGTAAGTCTGATCTTTTAGCATTCACTTTCCATGTTTTGTGACTTGCTCTAGCAGGTCCTACCATTTCAAATGGTTACCAAAAATCATTGTATACCAAGTTTATAAATTCCTCTCTCTGAAGTAGGTATGGCTCTTCTCGAATTGATTGTATAGATCTACAGTCATGGGATCATATCCAAACAAAGGTAAAGTTTTAAAACATGAGGAATAGAATGACCTCTCTGCTTAGGTTAGCAGAATCATTACGGTGTTAAGCTGGAAGGGAAATCAAACCAGAAGTAGGCATACATCAAGATTGCAACTGATGTGCCAAAAAACAAAAGAAACAATGTAAGGAGAAGGATCAGATAAGAAGAAAATGAATGTGGAAAAGCCATAAATATTGTGGCAAGTATAGAGGTCTTCTGAACAATGTTGTTCAGGATTTGCTGCAGGAATTGTTAAGGAGAGGTTAGCTGAAACCAAAAGATGACTGTCTCAAAAAACTACAATTTTATTCTGTCGCATATTGCCTACTCAGAGGCGATCTCTGCCTAACATACAAAGCTATGTCAAACCCAGAGCTGTTGGACATGCTCCACTTAAAGAAATCCCAATCCCTCCGAGCTACATGCTCTAGGGACCTAAACCTTGTCACCACAATAAACTAAACATGCTGGAGGGATAGATTCCTGTCCCAGAGACTTCTCATACTCTGGAACAGACTACCTATCTATGTCAAGCAGAGCTCCTCATTAGCACTCTTCAAGAAAAATCTTGATGATTGGATGGGAAATAGGAAATTCACCCCGGGGATCACTTCTGTGGCTCTGCTTGACAGGGGCACAGGAAAATAATTTTCTTGGGTGGTGAAAGCCAGGGTACCTTTTTGGCTAGGCTTGTATAGGCCCTAGGGTCAATAGCCTAGTACCTACCTATGAACCTATGAACCTATGAGAGCCTCTTGCTGTGAGGCGACAACGCTAACTGTTGCACCACCATGGCCTATATTAAAGCTTTATATGTAAATAAAAAAAATAAAATAAAATGACATTAGATAGACTACACTGGAAGTAAAGGATGAATTAGAGGAACATGTGGAGGGAGGAATCTGAATCAGAAGGCTGAGAAAAGGCATATAATAATTTCTTGCCCCAGATGAAATGGGCTGATCTGCAAACTGTAGAAACTAATAAATGCAGGTGGGTGAAGATTTGTAAATAAGTATCTCAATAAAAAGGTAAAAAAAAACTTCAGATGTCGGAGCTTTAGATGAGAGGTGGTTTTATTTTGCCAAGTATGCTTTCTAGTCAAAGGAATAATTGGTACTTGAAGAGACAGGACAAGGTGACTGATGGCATTTCATTCTGTACTTTTTTTTTTTCATTTTTTAAAGAAAGGACTACCAAACACTATTATTTATATTCTGTACAATATAGCTTTGTTGAAGAAAAATATACAATGTTCAAGCATGAGGCTAAAATATTCTCACAGACATGGGCAGGGACTAAGCATCTGTGTTACACCTTAAATGTCTTATTGGAACATATCTTTCTTTTATTTAACAATATTGCTAGCTTGTGGTCAAATCTCTTCTCTTTTCAAAAATTATTTTGTTTTTCCTATACTACAGCAAAGTATTATTTCAAGATATCCAGACAAATAAAAATTTTGCTAAACAAGTCACACTTGCCCTATTTCTGTGTAATAGTCTTTGAAATAGTCTGCTCTAATCCCCTTGTACCTACATATTATAGTAACAGCAGTAAGATCCCTTACACTGTCTCTCAGAATTGGAACAAAGTGGGCCAGCTCCACTGTCTCACCCATTACTGACATAAATTTTTCCTGGAAGGCTGCAACTTGCACCCTCTTGAGGTGGTGATTACTTCTTCTTACTATGTCCCCTCTGTCCAGAATGCACGGATATGCTCTGTTAGAAACTTGCTTTGTTACTATTGGCTTTCTCCACTCTAAGTTTTTGCAGTGGATGAACACCAACAGCTGCCTCATACCAAACTGTGTGTCATTTTTCATATCACAGAAATAAATTGCTTGACATTTCCTGTTCTGGATGAATCCTTCCCTTGCTTCATCGGCTTCAGGTTTCAACAGTGAGTTCTTGACAAGTACAAGTGTTGTAATTCTTTTGCAGAGCAGTATTTGAGCTGGGTTGTATCCAGTCTTTGGGAAGGTGCATGGCACTGGTATAAAACGACTACCAAGTATGTGTTCTAACTTCTAAGTAACTATTTGGGCCTTTAGCCACAGATACTTTGCCATTTTAACTGCAGACCTTTCTTTTCCCATTACTTTTCTGGTAACCAATTGAGGGCTTCTTTGCTCAAATTCCAGGAGTGTCCTGAATTTTTTGAACTCTTCAGAATTATACTGTGGGATGAAAATGTACAAGCATGATACTATATTGTTGAAAGCAGCATTAATAAACTATCTGCCTCATATGCATACCCTCATCTATGGGCTATGGCTTTATTTTAATTCATTTCATACTTCTATAGGCATCTATTATATATGGTAATATTAAACTCTTTTGCATGCTGTGTTCACTGCATTGCTTGTTTAAAAGAAGATTTTTATTAATTTAGCATATTTACAATATATGTACACAGGAAGAAATTCAGCATCACATATTGCTATATAGTGATAGGAATGCATTGAATCATCAAGGTAATCTTATACAATTAACACATTAAGAGTTGTGGTATTCCAATAGCAACATTTCAGGGCTATCTCAACCACTAAAAATCTTAATATGATTTATAGATATTATTCTGATCACCTCTTTTTCAGTTTTACATAGCATTGCTGCTAAACTTAAAAATTCTTTGAATGTAGGAACTGGGTTCGTTCGCTTTCCAGTTTTTTGTAACAACTTTTCTGGCAACTGGCAAAATACTCCAACTATTTTTGTTGTTTGGCTTTTACAGATACAGGAAGTGGAACATTCATTAGTATTATTGATGTAGTTAAATAATTTTCAGACCATAACCCCTTAAAAACATACTTATCTCTTCACAATATACATTTAATTTTTCACAATCCCTAAACATGTCCAATCAGCTGTTCCAGCTTTACTGTATCTCCAACAAACTGAAGAAGTCATTTTACTAAACTTTGACATTTTATAGGGAGTAACAAACATTCTATGTAGATATTTCCACATAAACATTTTCTAGTACAAACCTGAAGATGTTTGGCTAACTGATTTAAGTAACAAAGTTTTATTCTTCCCATCTATTGAGTCACTCAATCCACTACTATCTAAAAAGTTTCAGAATTTGACTGCATTTCTGTAATATACAAAATTCTTTCAACTATGCATAGCTGTTGTTCATTGCTTTTCCTATGGCTAATTGCACTTCCTTGTGAGACTTTAACAGTTGTCATACATAGGCTGTAAAGTATGGTGAACTGCTATATTTAATGTATGCATACTGTTTGCAGAGAATGTTTCCCTGCTTGCATTTATTTATTTATTATTATTGACATCCCTTAGTATTTTGCTTAGTGAAATGTGCAGTTATTGTTACTGAAGCCAGCATTTTTTATTTATGAATGGCATTTTTTGCAACAGTTATTAAACCTTATTTTACAACACACATACTGATGCTGCACATGGAAGATTACCCGAGCAATGTGTTGTCTAGGAATTGTATATAAATACTCGTCCTTTTCTTTGTCACTGGGATCCAGTGTTCTTTCATATCTATGAGCACAAAGTACAGCCATTTAAAAGAACAACGCAACAACTTGGCCCTAGCCATCAAGCCCATGTTGTTATTAAAACATACGTTAATACTGTAATACAATCTTTCAAAACATATTTAATACAAGTGCTGATTCGGTTTCATTTTTTACATTTGTGAACTACAATAGTACTGTATCTTGGATGAATTGGTGGATGAGTAATTTTTCATGTTAACTATAATTTTCTATCAGCTGTGCATCTACTTTAATTTGCACTTCTGATATATGGATGGGAGTCATGATTTTTCCATGCTAAGGTAGAGGAGCTTCATTCATTTCATTAGTCACTTCTTATTCTCACCCATCCTATAACTTGTCAAAATTATAAAGCTGTACTGAACATGCTAATATAAATGTACAGATGAGATATAAACATTCTCCCTCTATACAGCATGGTTTGTCATCCAAAATGACAAAATCATACACTGCACTCTACTCATGTTATCTACTATGGTTTTTAACAATTACCACTATTTTATTCTGTTTTAATATTAAATAGGTTGATAAATTCTATGCATCTACGCACAGTAAATTTAGAATGCCTGTGTAAAGGTTTGCTGTATTGTTTAATTGCAGAAAGAAACACACATTGATATGCATAGACTCTGCATGTTTTGCAATAAGTCAGATTTCAAAATCCTTATTTGATATCCCAAATTAGTTATGTGCCCACTATAAAATAAACAGAACCATCACGTGTGTGTCACAAATCAGGTACGATAGCTTCCTCACTTTTATCCAGCCAATATTTTCTGAAAGGAATTTCTTAACCTATTCTTGCTCTTAGTGTTTTATTTGTCATCATAAAGATCACTTCTGGAAATGTTTTCTTACCTTTCAATATGTTTGCAACATCTTCCAGGTTAATACCATTTACAACTGAAGTGGGAGACCTTGCTGCTTATACTAATGAAGGGAAAGCACTGCTGAGTGCTGTCTCAGCATAGACTTCTTCTTTGGATATTTCTTATTTTCTGAAGATATATACTTACACATTAACATTTCTAATAAAATGTAATACCAGAAAATGTGTCTGTTTGTTTAGAATTGCTTTTATGCTTGAAGGTATATTTCATGGATTTCAGTTTCTGGATGATTTTTCAAATGAAGTACTGTCATTATATTTACACAAGTATTTCATCGTTCGAATTCAAACACTAACTGTGGTGAACTCTCCTTTTTTTAGCCTTTTTTTGTCCAAATACAATTGTTAAGATTTGAGTCTTTATGACTTTGAGAGGAGATATAGAGTGACTTTATTGAAGGTAATGTCTGTTCTGGTTAACTATTATATTTCCCCCTTTTTATACCCGTAAAAACAAATTACTTACTTTTGCTGTGACTTCAACTGACTGTCCCAGCAAAATAAGGGTTGTATTCTACATTTGTTCCAAAGATTCCTGTTCATACTGCTGATGAGTGCTTTCAGTAAAGGTAAAGATTGTGACTGGAAGAGGTTAAATTGTTAGTTAAGCATCTAGGTCATTAGCAGACCCACTGGCACAGAATAGTGCCAGATTTAGACATTGTTGTTACTTGGTTCTCCGTTACATCTGTATTATCGCTTCACAGTAAATAGAGGTCCTTTGTAAGGGCATATTTTATATTCTTTAGACCAATATAGCCTATAGCTTGGAGAGGTTGACCTTAGCCCAGTCGTCATCATACATATCTATGATTTAAAATACCTTTTTTCCACCCTGGAAATTATACCTGCATCCCCTGAGTATTTATAAGAAGTATTAATTAAGTATTATACAACAAACCCCCATTAATATTCAAAAATGTGCATGCTGATTGGTCAGCATGCATGTTGTAAATCAGAGTTATAGTAATGGATAAAGGTCCAGTCGCCCGGACTTTTTCCATTACTATAACTCTTTTTTTACAGCAATGGAAAACACAAGATCTCCATTGCTTCACACTATCTCATAATGTTAAACTCCTTTAACATAGCGAGACAGTTTGTAAAAAGCAACGGAGATCTTGCTTTCTCCTTTGCTTTTTTCAAAACTGTCTCGCTATGTTAAATGGGTTTAACATACTGAGACATCTTCAAAAAAAGCAACGGAGATTCTCTGTTGCTTTTTTTAAAGCTGTCTCGCTATGTTAAACCCATTTAACATAGAGAAACAGTTTGTAAAAAGCAACGGAGATCTTGCTTTCTCCGTTGCTTTTGTCCACAGCTCTGATGTACTGTGTTGGCATACACATGCGCAGTACATCAGAAGTGCCGCAGAATACCAGACAGCTGCGGAAGGGCAGCAAGGAGGCATTATACAATGCCATTATTTAAGAAGAGTATTTATTTTTTTTCTTAAATAATGTCATTGTATAATAGCAATAACCCACTTCTGGGTGTGGGTAATGCTGAATTTACCCACAGTTGGCTTTGTTTGGCCACTCGGGCTTCGCCCTCGTGACCAAACCACACCAACCGTGGATAAATCCAGCATTACCCACACCCAGGTGTGGGTTATTGCTATATTATTTAATCAGGCTAAAACTGCCATTTTTCTACCCTTCTAAAGCATGTATATAGATCAAGGAGTAAAAGAGTGCCACTATTATGATGTGCACTTTATTACTCATTCATAGATACACTGTTGTGGCTCTGAGCAAATAGTAACAATGAATATAACAATGACTTATAACAATGTACAGCACATTAACTTAACAGTAACAAAATTGAGATGCTCTACCATTCACTGAAAACTTTGTTGTCAATAGTAATCTCCCCAATTCAGAGTTTCCAAAGTGAGTGGTCCCTGTCATTTTTGTAAGACGCTGTGCTGTGAGACTATTGCACATGTGATTATTGTTTTCACCTTTGAAGGGTGTTTTTCTTTTTCTCTCAGTTATGCAAGCGGGCCATCAGTATATGATGGTGAAGCCACTCACCAAGAGAGCTGCCCGACTGCAAAAGAATAATGTTTTCTGATTTATACTCACAGCTTTTATGGGTTTGTTTTCCTGTTTTAAATGGGGAGAATACAATCAGTGGGTTGTGTGTAGACATCTTCTGGGGATTCAAAAATGGAACAGTATACACAAGGTACACTGGAAATACATTTTTGCAAATCAATCATTGGCAAAATAGGTACTACTTCTTATCCTAGATCATAGTTTATCTGTTTTACAAGGTCTTCCAAGAATCTACTAAACAAATTACAGACAGTACAAATAAAAAAATCTGTTATTTTGTGACCTGAGCCCCTCACAGAGGACATCACTGTGTATTGTTGGCTGAGGTAAATAAATTGTCCATAATTTTCTGTGATAAACTTTTCACTTGCACTTTGCTTTATAAAATGTTCAGTTTAAACAATTACAGATATGTACAAAGAACTTTAAAGTAAAAATATTCAGCAAAAGAATTCAGACTTGGTACTGCTGCTATAGTAAACCAAAATTTTCCCTTTTAGAGACCAGGCTGAAGACCTGGAAGGTCACTGAAGAAAAAGCTCAACAGTTGAAAGCATTACTCAGGGCTCTAGCACCACTGGAAGAAGCAGAAATGGGTGGAGTTGAAGAAGAATGGAAGCACCTCAAAACAGAATGTCTTGAGACTGCAGAACAAGTATGTGGCCAAGTCAGGTATAGAAATAAGGTCCATAAGGAAAGCTGGGGGTGGAATGCAGAAGTCCAGGAAGTCATCAAAAGAAAGAAAGAGTGCATGAAAAAGTGGGAGATAGAAATGATGGACCAGGTTAGGAAGGAATACTAGTTGGCTAATAAAGAGGCTAAGAAAGGAGTTGCAAAAGCAAAGAACAAGGCATTAGCTACACTCTACCAGCTTCTGGAAAGTGACTCAGTAGGTGGCACAAAGAAACTATATCAGGTTGCAAGGCAAAGACAGAAAGATAAACAGATAGAAACCATTCATAAGGGATACCAGTAACAACCTGCTCACTAGTGCACAGGATATCAAAGGCAGATGGAAGGTGCACTTTCAGCAGCTTGTGAATGGAGAAAACCCCACAGAAGCTGTACTGCCCCAGACACAGGCTACAGTGAAAGAAGAGTAGGAGCCCACCATAGAAGAAGTAAGAACTGCACTAAGAAAAATGAAGTCAAGGAAAGCAGCAGGCTCAGATGAGGTCACACAGATATGATAACATAATAAAGATATTGGTTGTGACAGGGTAGAAATGGCTTGAGAGGGTAATCATAATACTATGGAGAGAATAAGCAGACTAGTGCCAGTGTCCAAGAAAAAAGGACATTCACAACTGTGGGCCGTACAGAGATATCAGACTCCTATCACACTGCGTGAAAGTTCTGCAGAGGGTGACTGAGAAACGAATGTGCAAAGTTGTAGAAAGTAAGATGGGAGATGTGCAGTTCTGAAGCTCAAGTGACCTGATGTTTGCAGTCAGACAGACAGTTCAAAAGAAGCTAGAGATGAGGAAAGAGTCGAAATGTGCATTCCTTGACTTGGAGAAAGCATATGACAAGGTGCCAAGAAAGCTAATATGGACAGTCCTGAAGTGGTTCAAAATCTGAGAAACATTGGTCAAATTAGTTCAGGTTATGTACAAGGACCAATGACTCGACTATGAACAGTGTTTAGTCTCACAGAGGTTGTCCCACTGAGAGTGGGGGTGCATACGGGTTCAGCTCTGAGCCCAATGCTGTTTATATTGGTGATGGACTACATTAGCAAACAGATTGAATGGGGAAATCAATAACACTGCTGTATGCAGATGATGTGACATTACCATCAGACTCTGAGCAAGAATTTCAGCAAAGACTAAGGGAATAGAAAGCAAAACTAGAGGCACATGAGATAAAAATGAGTTCAAACGAGGCAGTTTTAATGCAGCAAATAGGGCAAATCAGATGAAGTTGAAAACTGAGATAGAAGGGAATATAGTGGTAAAGGTTAACTACTACAAGTATATGGGAAGGGTGGTTGAGGAGGCGAGAAGCCTGAATGAGGAGTTCAAAGCTAGATTTAGATGTGCCAATTTGCACAGCATGTCAGGGGTAATGTATAACAGTGGAATGCCAAAGAAGATGAAAAGTAAGGTGTAGAAAACTGGTGCTTCCATTACTACTGTATGGTACAGAAGCCTGGGCAGTGAAACCAAGACAGCTGATGAAGCTAGAGGTGAAGGAGATGAAGTGGCTGAGGTGGGTGATAGGTTGCACACTGTGAGACAGACAAAGAAATGATGGCATCAGAGCAGAAGCCAAAGAAGCTGCAATTGCAGAGAAGGTCAAAGAGAACAGATTGTAGTGGTCTGTGCATATGTGCAGGAAAGCAGATGATGATTTGGTGTAGAAGATTTGGGAGAGACAAGAAGATGACAAGAAGAAACAAGGATGCCCAGCCAAGAGATGGATGGTTGCATGCGAGGAGACAAGCAACAGTCAGGCATGAATGCTGAAAAAGGCAGGAGAGTGGCAGTAAGTTGATAGAGGCAGCAACAGTTGATGCAACACCCGACCTCGTAGAATAAAATGTGGAAAAGGGAGGTTGATAATAATAGGGAAAAATAGTAAGTGTGATTCTACACCATCAAAATAGGTTTTAAACCTTTTGGGAAACAGCAGAGAAATTGATATAGAAAACATTATTTATATCATGCTTTTATAGCACGGAAAGCATTGTGTAGCGTCCTGCTGCACAAAGATAAGCAGTGACCAGCAGCCAGCCACTTCTTTTACTGCTCTAGTATGAAATAAGAAAATTGCATTAGGTTATCAAAAATGAAAAACTAAGTTTGCTGGTTAGCAATTTGTATGCAAATATTTTATTATTTACTCTGTTTTCTGGATATCTATTTAAGACAGAGAATTATGTTGCTTTTTAGTCCAAACTGTATTCTGTATGCCAGTTCAACAAGTGATATAGCATCAGTTCTTTTGAAAGAAATTAGCATAATGAGGGTGGTATAGTATGCCTGGTTACTGGCTATCTATCATTACTTTGTATTATGGAGTCAATAAGAGATACTGTAGCATCACAGAAAATCTCCATATTAAAGTCCTTGTTAGAAACATTTATGTAGAATGTAAATAACAGACAGTTTCCTAGATAACAGATGCCATAATATAATACATATGTTGTCACACTTTTTAGATGTTGCCTCAGATCAACGAGATCCACTAAAATGCATATTGTTTTAAAAGTATAATCACTGATGAGGGACGTGTAACTGCTGTGGAGACAAAGACAAACTGGTACCAGATTTCTGGGAGTAGGCAACTAATCCTAGCATTCTGCCCAAAGGACTAATACAGTAGAGGACCTGACCTAAGACCCTTTATTATAATTCAGAAAGGAGTAGATGTTAAAGTTCATTTATTGGAATATAACAGGGAGGCACAACAGGCACTTACAATAATCACGTGGAACACAGGGTGTTTCTTACACCCTATAAGGTGAAAGAGCATTGTACAAGAAGTATGTCTTCAAGAGACAAAACTGACAATAAGAAATACAAAACAAATTAAAATCTCAACATTTCAAACGGGTTTTACAGATACAAGCAAGGAATTGTTTTACAAGGGCACAAAGATTAATGTAGAAAGTCAGAAACTGAATAGTTCATGATACATAGAGGAACAAATATAAAGGTGAAATTTACCATACCAAGGAATACATCAGTACAAGCAAGCAGAATTGACTTAGTATTGATGGAAAGAAATCTATAAGCATTTATGACCATGCAATGCTTACATTTGTACCCTCCAACATAGTACTTGAACAATCAAGGATGCTATGGAAATGGATGTGGTTTAAGTAAAGAAATTATTAAACCAAAAATAAGGTAAAATAAACAGTGCAGAATAAATGAGAGCATTCCTAATGATGAAAAGATAGGTTTACTATGGTAGGCTGAGATAAAAGCAGTGTCACATGTGCAGATAATGGCCGAAGAAGGCAGAAATATGAAAAGACAACGGATACAATGAGACATAAGGAGTTTAACATAAAACAGATGCAGCATTCCACTAAGGAAACCTTCCAGATAACACATCAGCTAGAAGAAGAATTCAAAGCAGAAATCAAATTCCTTTGAAAATATCAGTCAGAGGCAGACATAATAAGGATGGATGAGAAAACCCCATTACATAAAACTTAAAATTTCAAAACCCATTACATAAAACTTAAAAATTCAAGGAAAGGAGACAAACAAGAAAATCAGAAATATGAACGTCAGCGTAGTGACTAATGAGCTTATGACCAGCTCAAAAGAATAATTTCTTTAGTTACAGACATTTGCTCACCAATATTTCTGTCAGAGTACTCTGCAGAGAATTTTTAAAATCTGCTAACCCATTACACTCCAAAACATATATTTCCAGCTACTTCCTCTTCCCCAACACAACTACATTTGCTGTCTACCTGAGGAAAGATTTTTTGAAGTCTGCTTGGAGTATAAAAATACCTATGCAAACATTTCCAAGCAATGATCATAAACCTTCTCGACCTAGTTGCATACCTATGACCTACCATTATTCACTAGTAAATTGCTTTTCCAGTCTCTCCTCCCAATCTTTTCTAACCTCTTCTGACTGATCCTTATAATTATCATGTAATATTTTATATGCTGTACTAATTATCTTTTTAACAGCAGCTTCTTTTCTAGATTCAATTAAAAACTCTATCAGAACAGTTATTTGACTTAAAATTCCCCTATCCCTTTCTGCTTGTCTATACTCTATTAGTCCGTGGTAGGGAAGGTAGTCTCTAGCCTGCAGTCCCGATGTCTTCTTGGCCTCATCCTACTCTATAACTTTTCCCAGTCTTGATATTTGCTCTCAATACCTTCGTTCCTTCGTCAGTTTTAAACTCCATCTTGCCTATTTTCTGTACCCCTACTTGCAGTCACCTCTATTAGCAAAATCATCTTTTTCCATTATCATCTTGGCTTAATTCTTAGAATACTTTATGCTGTATATGAATGTAATACTCTGGTTGTTATTGTTTTCCTTAAGGATCTGCATCCAGAACCCTAATCTCTATTTCTTGAACTTTATTCCTGCTTCATCATCCTTTTTCTTCTGAATTATAACCTTCTGCTTGTGTTACGTATATGAGCCTTAACTGTGTAGCTCTAACACTACTTCAAATCAGGCAATATTAAACCACCTTCTTTTACTGGAAAGATCAACTTATCCCAATTAACTCTTGCTCTCTTCTCCTCCCAGATAAATTCCTTCAACTCTTTACTAAATATTGTCCACACCTTCTCCTCTGGTTGATAAAAATATGCCAGACATGTATATAACGCTAGAGTGATTAAAATATTTTCACTGCTTGCATCTTACTATCCAAATCCATAGACAAGAGCTTCCGGTGTCTCATTTTTTTGTATTATCTTTTATTTATTCTCTCCTTGCATATCCTTAGCTGCCATAACAGAAGCCTTTTAGTCCACACTCCTAAATACTTCAGTTTATCGTGTCCCCATAAATATGGGTACTGCTGAACCAATTCATGTGTGGGTACATAATTACAAGCAAGGTGTGCACATAAGCGACATCTTACACATACCACCTCCACTAACTCTTACCATCCGTCTCCTCTCTTATATCTCCTACTACATTCTACCTAACCACTAACACCCTGTGTTAATAAAATACCCTATCACTTTCTTACTGACTCTAATTTACTTTCTCCTCATGCTACCAACCCTAGCTACCTCTATCTCTTATTTTAACTATTACTTCTCTGCTAGTTCTATTTAATAAATGCCTATGTTGGCACTATACTTCAGATAATCCTGGCCACTTGCATAGCCACTTTCTAGTGTAGTCACATCTATCTACTCAATTTCTTCATGATGCAACTGTGCCTCCCATATAGTCTTCTTATCTACCACATTCTGTTAAAATTTCTTACTTTAAAATGTTTATGTAAATACATTTGTTAATCTGCTCTGTAAAATCCAAGTTTTGTCTTAATATGTTTGAATGTGCTTATTTAACCACACATGTAGTAACATACTACGTACATGGCTTAATATTCATCGGAAATTGGGTTTTTGTTTCTTTCCCCTGTTCTGTTTCTGATGATAATTATGTAATAGCTATACTTTTGTTCAGTTTTCTTTGTTGACTGCACTTTTTCCATGTCCCACATTCTGTTAAACTTTCTGTTTAAATGTATACCTGTAGATACTCTTCTCTGTTTAACTTGTTTGTTTTATAGATATATCTGTTTATCTACACATGTAAAAATGTATGTACATAGTTATTATCTCTAAACTGGCTCTTTTTGTGTTTTGTTCTCTGATGTTAATTATGTAAAAACTATACTTTTTTGTTCTTTTTTTGTTCATTTTTCTTTATGACTGAGCTTTTCTCATACCTCTCAACCTCTTAGAGCTTGAAATCTGAACAAAGCCATAAATAAAAGTGGGACAAAGGCCCAAGAAATAGGGACAGTTTTTAAATATTGCTCTTAGAAACTTATAAACTTGATAGAATAACAGGTTTTGCATTAGCATGAATTTCCTGAAGAGTGTGAAGTCTGAAACTCAAATGTTTGTCATTATCTTCTAACTTCAATATTTAATGATTTGCTATTAATTTGCCAGAAAACCACACTTTTATGAAAAATTGACCAAAAATATGAGGCAAAAATCTGGACATTCGGCAAAAATCTGTACAGTTGAGAGGTATTTTCTCCCCAGGCCTCTGCTGACAGGTAATCAAATGTCAAATAAATAAAAAATAAATAAAGATATAGTAGATAGAGATGGATTCACAAAATTCTGTGAGAAATTATTAAATGTGCTTGCTAAAATACTAGATAAGAAGGGTTATGTATTTTCCAAACAAATGATATCACAGGCTGAAGTCATTAAGGAAGTCACATAGTTAAAGGAAAACCAAGCAGCTTAGCAGAATTTTACAAATCTCAAAATGAACGCAATTATTACATGAAAATATATAAAAAAATAAAAATGGAACCCTGCACCCATCCATGACGAAAATGAGAATTGTGATATTGCCTAAAAGAAAAGTAGATGCACAGGACACAGCATATTTCAGCCCAGTTTTACTTACCAATCTTAATACCAAATACCTAGTAAGTAATACCAGGTAATAGGCTGGACAAACCAAAGTGCAATAGTCTAGGTCAAGGAGATTTTGCATAGTACAGGCAAAACCCTGATTACTGGGTAAGCTCTCGCAAACTTTATGAATAAATATACAAGTATAGCAGCTAAATTTGGATTAATTTTCTTTGTTATAAAGAAAGCATTTGACATAGTAAACAAAGGAAACTGAGTCTATATGACATCAGTGCTAAAAAGATGAGGCTTTTAAAAGTCCTTTCTAATCTGGATTGCTGTATTTTATAAACATTTTTAAATTTGACAAATTAGTTAATAGGTGCATACCTGAAGAAGACAACATAAGCAGAGGTACAACACAAGGGTGTCGATTATCCCACAGCCTCTTCATCCCAGTGATGAAAACCATGGCACACTAGGTTAGGATCTTATTAAAAAGATTGGAGGAACAGGAAAAAGGAAGAGTGGTTTCCTAATGGTCATCAGTGATTGCATAATGAGAACCAGGGTGAGACAGGGGAGAAATGGCTCCTGAGGGTACTCATAGCAGTTTGTAGAGAAGGTCATATCTCAGATGACTGGGGAATAAGCATACTCATGCCAGTGTACAAGAACAAAGGGGACATCCACAACTGTGGGCAGTACAGAGGTATCAAACTCCTGTCATATTGCATGAAAGTTCTACAGAGGGTAATTGATAAATGGATACCTGGAGTAGTAGAAAATAAGATGGGAGATGAACAGTTTGTATTCCAATCAGGATGCAGCAGAAATTACCTGATGTTTGCAGTGAGACAGCTAGTCGAGAAGAAGGTAGAGATGATGAAAGGTTCAAATGAGCATTCCTAGACTTGCAGAAAGCATATGACAAGATCCCAAGAAAGTTGACTTGGGTAGTACTGTGGTGGTTTGAAGTCCCAGAAACATTGCTAGAATTAGTGTAGGCTATTTACAAAGACCCCATGACTCAAGTATAAAAAGAGTCCAGTCTCACAGAAGGGTTTCCTTTGAGAGTGGGTGTGCAGCAGGTTTCAGCTCTGACCCCACTGCTGTTCATACTGGTGATGGACTACTTTAACAAATAGGTTGGAGGGGACAGATCAACCAAGTTGCTGTATGCAGATGATGTGGCATTATAGACAGACTCTGATCAAGATCTTCAGCAAAGGATAGGGGAATGGAATGCAAAACTGAACGCAAATGGAATACAACTAACTACAGATAAGACCATGGTAATGGCAGCAAACTGGGGAAATCAGAAGCTGAGAAGTGAGATAGAAGGGAATATAGTGGAACAGATCAATAGCTTCAAGTATCTGGGATGGGTAGTTGAGGAGAAGGGAAGTCTGGAGGAAGAGGTCAAAGCAAGAATCACAGGGGCTGCAGCCAAATGGCACAGAGTGTCAGGTGTAATGTATGATAGCAGAATGCCTAAGAAGCTGAAAAGTAAGATGCACAAAACAGTGGTGTGACCAGTACCACTGTATAGTACAGAAACCTGGACAGTAAAGGCAGAGCAGATGAGGAAGCTAGAGGTGATGGAAACGAAGTGTCTGAGAAGGGTGATAGCATGCACTCTGTGGGACAGATTAAGAAATGAGGACATCAGGGCAGATGCCAAAGTAGCTCCAATTACAGAAAAGGTCAAAGAGAACAGATTAAGGTGATTCAGGCATACATGCAGAAAAGCAGAAGACAATCTGGTGAAAAAGAGTTGGGATAGACAGGAAGAAAGTAAGAGGAAACGAGGACATCCAGCAAAGAGGTGGATGAATTATGTAAGAGAAGGTCTGTGACAATCAGGCATGAGTGTTGAAGGCAGGAGTGTGGCATTGAATTAAGAGAGATGGTGACAGTTAATATCACACCCCGATCCCATGTAGAAAATGGGAAAAAGGGGGACTACTGATGATGATGATGATGATGATGATGATGAACCTGTAACAGAAATTTGCAGGAAATTCAGCAACATATCAGGCTTACAATGGTATGAGACTAAAGTTTGTCATAGAACAGTAAATTGAAAAGGCAGAGGTTTACAGGAAAATGAAAGAAAATAATATACCCCATATTCCTAGGATCAGAAATATGAAATATACAATAGGCAACAATACACTGTTGTCCCTAAAAACTAAAATTCATAAACTCAATTAATTAAAGTCCTACTGAAATTAAATACAATGATGAGAAATATTGCAGTAGTCATACTTGATATTACCATGTCTCTACAAGTATTTAAAGTCAAAATGAATTTGGCATGGCCTTTTGCTAATAATTATGAAGCAGACATTTCCTGTAAACCAACTACACTTAACACTCATAGCATCCATACATGTTATTAGTTGTTTTGAGGCCATTTGTGAAGCAGCTATTAGGTGCATTTTATCTGCACCGTTTCATTCTTAATATTTTAATCTTTCAGTTCATTGATATTTTAATCTTTCACATGCCAAGAAACTAGCTATTTCTAATTTTAGAACAAAATCAGACTTAAGGATCACAAAAGCAGACAAGGGAGGGGTTTGACTCTTATGATTAATACAGAAAATGCAGGAAATGTTCAACACTGATGATTGCTATACATTGTCAGACTGCCAAGTATTTTTAATTACTATGTGGAAATATTAATCGATCACTTATTTGATAATTTTATTTCTCTTGTACTCAATGAATTTTTAAAGCTGCCTCCTCTGCATATCTCTATTTTATTTGGGATTCCCAAGATCCACTAATCTATGACTCAACTACCTTTTTAACCTACAGTGGTTGCAAGTGGATCCAATACAGAGACTTTCTCAGTTTTGGTTGAAGACTTTGTTAAATTCAAAAATTTGCTTTAGATTTAAAGGACATCATTTTAAAAATAATGTCAATTGTTGCAGACAATGATGTTCTTTGTGACAACTGATGTCATTCATCTGTACAGGGTCATCCCGCATGATTTAAGTTTGCTGTGGTTTCATAAATATTTTTTCAATTTTCCTCGTCTTCTCTGATAGAGATATTAATTTGTTGGGGAATTTTTAAGCATTCTATTAATCAAGAACTTTTTGTTTTATAGAATGTTTTATACAAATTAAGATGTGGCCATAGGTGCTACAAGAGCACCAGGTTATTTTGACATTATCATGACTCAGTGGAAACATCTGTACATTTATCTTCGCCTTTTGCTTATGTTTGTCAAAAATTATCTGGATTTTTTATTGATGATAGTTTTGTCTAGAGTTGAGGACTGGAAGGCTTCTTTTTTTGAAGTTCAGATTTACAATACTCCCTTTAGGATTAATTTTTTGAATGTCACTGTTACAGATAATAGCGAATTGTCATTCATTACCACATTTTACCATAACAAGTAGCGATTTATACTTAAAGTATGGACTTTTATATTAAGTATAATATTAAAAAAGGAAAAATGGTAGGAACATGTAGACTAACAATGGAAGAAAATGTTTTTGAAGAAGAAACAGATATATTCAAATCTAAAATTTTGCTTACAGTTTATCCCCAACATTTGACTGCTGACCAATAAAAAGATGATTTACTTTGTAGGAATACCATTTATAAGCCACTATTGCTGGTGGGGGGGGGGGGTCAATGAAGTTGTGAAACAAAGGCAGGATAGGAACAGTTTGTTTTTTGCTTTAACATAAAGCTGGGATATGCCAGCTATTATAGATGGCATCATACACAACTGGAAGATTTTACCAGAGACTGCCTATTTTTTGTTATCAAGAAAGTTTTAAACATACAAGACATCTTGGAGACTGGAAACAATGTTAGCAGGGATATTGGTAGGGTTAGAGGCACTTATGCTTACAGTTCATTCAGGCAGTGTAAATTTATGACAAATTCATCTCTCTTTTATTGTGCCAGCACTAGCAGATCTTATGAGGCATGACAGTATTTTAATTGTAATTCTACTTGTACAGTCTAAGTAGCTGGTTGCACCATTTCTTGTGCAGTTTATATTGGAAGGATTAAGTACAGTTTAAAAAGAAGGCTTTATCAGTACAGTTATTCTTCTTCAGTTAACGATGACAAACATGCTTTGTTTAAACATTCTGTGTCTTGTGATAATTTTATAAAATTTTATTTTATCGACCAGATGTTATATGTTTTGATATTGGAAAGAGGAACTTGATTAACAAAGTGGATTGTATAGAATACAACTGACAGCTAATTTTAAATGTACCATCTTTTCCTGTTTGAATAATAACATAAACTTTAAAGTAGTGCGTAAAATAAACATTCAAGCATTGGTGGCAAGGGTTTTGATTTTTTGTTATTTGTTTTTAAGGAAAGTATATATCACATGATGTCAAATGTTGTGTATCATATAATGTTTTAGTATTAAAGCTTGCAATGTTTTTTTCCAGACCTGTTTGATGAAGTCTTCTTGTCAAGACAAAATATCTTACTAATTTTATTAGTAAAATGGTCATATTGTCACCAAGCAGGAGTTCACTGTTCTGTTTTATATATTTTATTGTATATTTTTTCACACTACAGTGGATATAGCTGATTTTATTTTTATATTTATAATTACATTACTACTAACCTTGTATGTATTTTGCAGTCTGCCTGTCCTGGGGGATCATCTGTCTATATTGTCATTAATGGTGCACATTGTAAACTATAAGCATAAACTTTACGATATAGAGGGCTGGAGGTTGCCACATTTGTAATCTTACTGTTTGGCTTTTAATTTAGGACAGCTAATTTGATAAAAATGATGGTAAAGAACAATGGGAAAATACATTTGTGAAAATACATAGTCACAAAACTTCTCAGAGACACAGTACCTAAAATGGCAAAGTAAACTTTTCAAAAGAGGAAACTTTATTTGGGATGGAGTCAAGAGAAAACAGATGCAGAGCAATGTAGAAATACAGAAAACTATTCACTAAAATGATAAAAGATACAAAGATATGCAAAAGGCAGACATAAGAGAATGTGACCAAATCATAATCATGACACATGAAACAAAACACACTTGACGGTCCTAAGGGACTTTGATATAAGAAAAAGTAATTTACCATCAGGTTGATGGTATACCTATATCAATCTGTGTAGTACAGTTAGAAAAAAAAAACAACAACAGATTAGTTCCTTGAATGAAATGGGCAACATTCAACAAGAGCAGATATCAGAGATTTTTCTGATCTATGGGAAAAACAAGGAGTAGTAGAAGAAATTAAAATAGAGAGTATATGGTGGAAACAAGAAGATATTGCATTATGTAATGAAAATTGAAAAATGTCTGGAAACAAGCTCTTTGGCTAAGAAGATGGAATATTGTCTGGGTCCAATGCAAGAGTAATACACAGATGATATGTGATACCAAGTAAAGTGTTAAAAAGAGACCACAAAGCAGATAACAAGTGCTGGAGATGTGTACAAGATGACCTAGGGTATTACCACATGTTTTTGGAATACCCAAGGCAAAATGATTGGTGGTCTCAAACAAAACTGATATGGGATCAAATATTTTCAGAACAAACGACACTTTCCTTTAGTATACCTTTGTTATATGCCTCAAATAGTACAACATGTCATGCAGCTCAATTTTAATGAAATTAGTACTACCACATATTCCATAAACATTATTGCCAAAGAATGTAAAAGGAGCATAAATGTACAATAAGAAGACATTTACAAAGACTTCTAGATGCTACTAACAAGAATACTACATGCTATAAAAGCTGAAGATTAAGCCAACCACTTATTCTAAAATGGAAGGAAGTTTTTGTATGTCTTCAATCACTTTCGAGGATTAAAATGTGTTAAGTATAGTACAGACTGTGCCCATTAAACCTGTATAAAAATATATAAAAATGCATGCTCTCTGTTGTATAACAATTTGATGAAATTACAAAATGTTAAACAATGAGCTAGTCTACATTATTGTGTTAGAGATGTTTGTTTCATTTATATTTTTACATTTGTTTTGTGTATTTTGTTGAAAAATTCAATATAATTATACAATTTAAAAAGAATATTTATGTTCTTAGGTTTGGGACAAAAGGAAGAAAGTCTTATCTTCCTTCCATGGCTACTGGGTTTATGTTTGAGGGGTGAAATTATTTAGCTATTTTTTCTGTTGTTATTAAAAATGGGGAAGTAAGGAAACTTTGCCACAACTAGTGGATGAAGAGACCCATTGGGAACAGCTGATAGTCAGTTGCAAGGAGCCAAAAATAAATAAAGAAAAAAATCAGGACACTACAAACCAGTTAAGGTTTGGTGGCCTCAAGTTATGTTGGACTGGATAGAGGCAGGTGAAGTTTTTCCCTCAGTTGGTAGAAAGTAGCATTTGAAAGAATGAATTATGGATGGCTTAGAAGTGGATAAAAGCTTGAACAGATAGGTCCATTGACAGAATGGAAGTGTCACTCCCTAAGGTATTATGGTTTATGTAGGTATAAATGCAATAACTTGCGTCTCCAACGGTGTAGATATCTCTCTGCCAGCTAAATACAAACAAATAGATACAATGATAACTGTGGCTGAGAGATAACCAAGGCGTTTCAAAGTTCCGTTCATATACTAATCATTGAATACAGGTCCACCATCCACATAACGAACCAAAAAGATCCACCATCCAAACAACGAACCATAAAAGTATGTAATAATCCGCAATGTAAAATGAAGAAAGTCTGTTTATTACTTAAAACAAATCGGTAAGCGCTTTCACAGTAGCTTCGTCAGACCGTTAACATTCAAAAATACTATCCTGTTTGCTTTTATACAGATCACATGTCCAATTAACTATTCACTATTAAAGCATTAAAGCTATACTTTGCATCTTATAATTGTTCATAGTGATTCTAAAAAATATATACCTTGTATTCATAGGTTGCTAAATATATATAAATTTCATAGTGCAAATATCCTTTACAATCAACCTAATGAAAACAACATATTAATAAAAAACTTTATAAAAGTAAGAAATATAGAAACCTCACCGACAACATATATTAAACTAAACCAGATAGAACGAAATAAAAAGTTTAAATAATGTTGCTGTAGAAGTATGAGACATGACTTTAAAAAGACATGAATTCATGCCATTTTTAATCTAATGTTCATAACGTAAATGCAATAATCCTTAAATACTTTTTAATGAAACTAAAAACTCAAGATGTTTACTCATCAATTACTCTACAAAAATATAAAGTTAATAAAAACATCTGTTACAATAAATGTTAACAACTAAGTTATATTTCAGTTAATAATCGCTACCTGTTCGCTTTCTGGTTATAAAGGCAGCTGCTAAAAGATTCTCTAACATCAACTAATACAACTACTGCGCTTCTCTAACCTTATGTAGTGGAAGTTCTATTTTCCTCACAAAGCTATGTGTATAATTCGCAGGTATATACCTTATTACCAACCTGCTTACATATCAGCTGTTAATGTTGTTCGATGTCTGAAAAATATACTTTCATTTCTACATACGAAACATATTAAAATGTTGAGTGTATCGTTCTACTATTGCAGCGTTATTACTATAGAATCACGCTTGAAGGAAATATAAACTCTCTACAATGCTGATATAAATACAATGTTAATATTGATTACAATGATACATAACTAAACAATGTAGAGTTTTAACTGCAGTAGCAGTATCAATGTCACAAAAATAACAGAAATGACCGACATAATGTCCATATTAGCCAAGCTGATATTAATACTATACTACATTTTTCACGTTATTATTAACTTATGGAAAATTGTATTAAATTATTAAATTCATAAATTACGGTTCAAAAAATTTTTTAAATGAGAATTTATATATAACTATATCACCTGTAAGGTTCAGTTTATCATGAATCATAATCATTTAATGCACCTAGCCTTCAATATTGGTTTTATGGAAGCTCTCTCATTTAGGCCACTTCCTTTGTCTGCCCTAAGTCTCATTATCCAGTTAACCTCTCTCCCTTCAGTGGTATTACGAATGTTACCTTCTCTAATCCTAGGCATAACGTTATCTAGAGCCATAAACATAAAATTATGTTGGGGACCGTGACTACTAACATGTTTAGCTAAAGCATTGTTCATATATTGTATTCTAATAGCATAAAGATGTTCTCTAATCCTGGTCCTAAGTGCCCTATTGGTCTTGCCAACATAGAATGCTTGGCATACCTGGCAGGTAGCTAAATACACCAAATTTTCAGTGCTACAGGTAGCATTCACTTTAAAGGAGAAGGCTTGTCGTGTATCCAGATGTATGAACATATTACCTCTTTCTATGTAATTGCAGTAATTACATCTTCCACATGGATATGTTCCTAAAAATTAATCGTTGTCATGTACCTCTCCACGATGACATAATAATTTTTTGAGGTTACTTTTGTTCTTATATTGAAACATAGGTTTGGCTCCTACTATCTGTGCAATATCCTTGCTACTAGTTAAAATCCTCCAATGTCTATTAATGATGTCTATAATGTCCTTCCTATCATTAGTATAATACATTTTTATTCTCACTTGGTTATTAAAACTTCTTGTAGTGTGTTTTTCTTTAGTTTGGTTAGAGTAGTATGGGACAGCTATCCCCATTCTTAACCTAGATATATCCATTAAATTACGTTCTATCTCACTCTGTTGATATCCACGTTGTGAAAGTCTGCATCTAAAACTATCAATCTCTTGCTGGAATCCTTCCTGTGATGCATTAAGTCTGGAGATTCTCATACCATGTCCTTTCATTATGTTTTAAAATATGTGACGCAGATGCATACTAGTTCTATATAGAAGTGCATTCCTATAGCATTTCTTCCTGTAGACCCCAGTATTAACTTGATCTTCCAACACTCTCTATACGAAGACATCCAGGAACTCTATACGGTCAGTTGAATATTCAAATGTAAACTTAAGGTGGGAAGTGAAATTATTAATGGCCTTGATAAAATTATGTAAACTTGCATGAGTGCCTTCCCAAACAAGGAAGACATCATCCACAAAATGTCTGTAAAATCACACATGCAAGCAATACTGCGTACTCTTAAACAAAACATCTTTCTCCCACATAGCAAGATACATGTTGGCGTAGCTGTTGGCATATGATGTGCCCATCGCTACGACTTATGCCTGTAAAAATACATCATATGGAAAGATGTCCTTTAATTAAATGCTTTTTTTCCTTAAAGGAATACATGACAGGGGTCTCTTATATGAATTTTCACCTTAAACTGCATGCTTTTCAAGTCCATGTTATAGTACACATTTGGATGACTGTGCTTGCTTCAGCTGGGTCTAATTTGCTTAAGCATGAGTCAGAATGCGAAAGCATAATAAATGTATGATTGCATATTTTGTCCATTCAGAATACCGTTCTTGCAAGTGGGTTATACCCAGTAGGGAAATTATGTGATAAGCCCCTAGACTGCATGGAAAACAGAGGAAGGACAACATAAATGGCAGATGGATTGCATGGATTGTGAAATAAAAGGAAGATTAAGAAAGCAGGGGCAGGTCCATAGAGTCTGCATTGGCTTGACTAGGCAAAAAAAGGCACATTTTGCTGCTTCAGACCCAACCTGAACTCTTATAAAAGCAGAAAGAAGAGATTATTAGCATAGTTACAAGGTCTGATAATCTGTGAATGCATTAATGGCAAGGATGGCATTTCAGTTTTTCCTGTTTTTAAATTGTTTGTTATTTTTATTTTATTTATTTATTTATTTTTTTGCAATCACAATAGAAATCTTCCAGCCATGCAGCTGGAAGACAGAATATGAGAACATTCATAAGGGGACAAATATTGCAAAGTTTGGACTCTAAGTTATTGTGGATGGTGCAAAGGAAAGTATTAGTGGTGCCCATGGAAGGATAACCTTTGGAAGATAGAACTGTATGTGTCACCCACAAAATGGTGTCCTATCATAACTGCTGCTTGAAAGGGTCCCTCAGGAGTTGATCCCATTCCTTACAAGTCTGTCTTCTGTTAAACAAATGGTTATCTGCAACTGCTTCAGTTTGGTCTAAATGGATTAATCATAAATCAAAATGTGTAACTATAAAACAGTTGGACTAAAGCTGTTTTACTTTTTCTCTCTTCCTGTTAAGTTTTGGTAATCGTAATCACTCACACAGGCATCCAGAGTAGCTGTGGGCTATGCAGCATGTAACCATGTTGTCATAGACATATTCTTTTGTATTGTTTGTCCAACAAGGAACAGGCAGTAAACGAATAATACAAAGGAATGTTACTCAGAAAAATAAAGCTGTACCTGCATATCTCAGGACATCACCCATATAAGGGTAGCATTCTAACTTAAATGAATTTAAACAGTTCTTAATAGCAGCAGAAGCTGTTTTAGAACAACCTTATTTTCCCAGGATTGTGCTTTCATTCTTTTAAATGATTTTATGACATGGACTTGAGACAGCAGAGTCCATTAATGAAACTAAAACAGCTTTGTATAACTCTTTCAGTGGGCCACATAATATGACAGAACTGTGGATTAAAATTAAATAACTATTGTGGTAACTCAAAACTAACCAGTGCTAATACACATTATTGGTCTTCAGTACAGATAAAAATAATTGTAATTCCGTAGTATCCTCTTTTCATGTGAAAAGGTTATAGCTCAACATATTGCATCTATATTACAACACCAGTCTTAAGGTCTTAATAACAAAAAATATATATACAAATAAAATTACAGTTGCATAACAAATGAACATCTAGTGACATACAGATGTAATGGTCATGGGATTTTTATCCTGTTTTTCAAGGAACAAGGAAGAAAAACTATTGTAAATATGAAGCAAAGTAAAATATTTCCTTTCAACTAGTACTGGTATTACAGCATAACTAAACATTCAAGGAGATAACATCAGATCACAGCTCCCAGATACAACATATTAATAGCAGGGTAGCAATTAGACATCAACAGCAGGAAATGGCCTACAAATGTATGTCAGAAAACATCAGTGACAAACTAGCTTTAAAATAAAGTAACATTGCTATTCCTTACATGCTGTGATTTGAGCAGAAACACAAAAGAATCAAGAAGTAAACAGCAGTGACAGAAGGCTAGTTAGTATTGCAAATTAATGGACCACTCAGAGGTATTGTGAGGCTTAACCCTGCAGGCAGAAGGTTCCCCTACCTCTGGAAGGTCCATTATTTGTCTGTATCCCCCATTCTAGCAGACATTATTATGTTTAGTGTATTGTTCTTGGATTTATTCTTGCAGAATATTTAAGTATGGTTATTGTTTTGCCAGCAAAAGCAGTTCCTAACATTATATGTTTTGCATGCGTTTTACATGAAATGTATTTTTCCCACTATTTACTAGGCTCAGGGAAACACATACACCAGTACCACACTAAGTGGGATTACTTCCTATCGAAAAAATAAATAAAATGAGTCACACTACAGCCAATATTTTAAGTTTTACACTTTGAAAAACCACGGCAACAGTCCTTACATACCAAACAGTTGAAGACTGGTAAGTAAATCTATATATTAACAAAATAACACACCGGTGTAGTTAGAAGTAATAATATGGAGTGACATGGTCCTGACCCTTAGGAATATGTTAACATTTGAGCTCTAGCAATCCTTCCTTCTTACTGTTTCCCCTAGTAGAAAAGTAATCAGTATTTGGCTCTAGGCGCCGTTTGTGAGACCATGGTGCTGCATACTGATATTTGTTTTTTAAGGCTGCTTCTGAAACGTTGCATGTGAGAAGTGACATTAAAACAGAAAAATAAATCTCATTTAAACTTGCAATTTATATGTTCCACTTGTTTTCCTTTCCATTTCCTCTTATTTCTCAATTAGATTAGAGGTAATGGTAGTATACATGGTAGACTGGGTACATAGGAAAGAAAGGAAAGATGAATATTTGGAAGAACAGCTAAGGCCTCTGAAAGGATTCTGTTTATTGTACCAGTTTATCATTCCTCCTTCCCCATACTGTACCACTCATCTAATTTCAAACTGCTACTTCTTCTGATCTTACACTGCAGTAGAACCCAGGATAATCTGAAATTGAATCAACCACTATACCTGAAGCAAAAGCAGCAGGAGTCCTGGCAACCAAAATAGGGACAAGAGAATCTGAACTATAGAAAGTTGAGCCAGTTGCATAAACACAAAATGACATTACAGGACAGAGATCCATCAAGTGGATTTTATCGTAAGAGAAAGTACATGCAGTTCATATAACAACACAGCAGTTCTGAGCAGCTGTCTAGTATAGTGTGCAGTCAGTGCAAAAAGAATGAAACACTTATGAAATGAAAAACTTACCAATCACACAAATACCATCAAAAAATATGAATATCACTAAATGCTGTTATTTCAAGGTGACATTTGTTTTGTGTGTGTGTGTTGATTTTATTTTAGTTGTTCATTCTTACTGTCTGTTGTTTTTCTCATTCAGGTTTTATGTACTGCTTTCAGCCTAATGGTTGTGTCATTTAAGTTAGCTAGGTTTTTAGTATTCAGCTATGCCATTTTCTACATATTCATATAAAGCTAGCAGGTAAAAATGACTCATGATATTCTTTAATTACTTTGTGTTCCCCGTACTGGTAACTGGAAGTCATCAGACACTGACCACATCACAAGCAAATTAACGTACAGAATCACCAGCTGTCAGTTATTCTTTAACAGAAAGGAAGAAAACCATGGCTCTCCACCTGCTGCATTTTAATATCCACCTAGCAAAAGCTCCTTTAGTACTTATCTCTCAGAAACAGCTTTTCCATTGGGCTTTCACCACAACAGCTGTAAAAGGGATTTTCAAACCAGTTTAAATGCTTATTTCAGGAGAATAAAATATGCAATGTGCACACTGCATGTTTTCTCTCTTAACTCAAACAGATCCTCCAAATACTCTGTATGGGTGCTCAGTCCCTAAGTGTCAGAAAGTTTAGTTGTTGGACAAAAAAAACACTGACCATTGGTATTTTTTTAACCTTAAAGTATAGAAGTTGGATAATGGTGTTCACCCATACCCCCTCACCCATACCCCCTGTCAATCCTCCCACCGTAGACCTACCCACACCATCCCCTAACACATACACATACTATATATATGATCTAGAGAAACAGCTACTCTGGACCAGAGAATTATATTTGTACTTTTGGAGAAGGCCAATTACACATGCAGGTGCATTTATTTTTTTATATAATATTCAATGGAAATAGCAACATTTTATTTCTAACTGGTGAGAAACTGAAGTGCACAAGTCCCGCTTTGTGTTTTTGCTCTCCATTAAGGAACTAAATGGAGGAAAAAAACTAACTTTAAGTAAAATAGCTTTTTATTTTCTAAGTATATTTTATATTAAATAGTTAATTTGTTGCAAAATATAATATAGTAGTGCACAGTATATACTACACAGTTATTGCAACCACAAGGGTACTGATGTTTGTTTTTTTTCTGGATGTCAGTTATATAGATAAGTAATAATAAGGCAAAAGTATCTTTCTCTAAATATTAGATGGCAAAGTACAAATATAATCATTCATGAAAAACTTAGCAATCACACAAAGCCTAACCATTTTCTCAATACTAAATAACTTGATTAGTATCAGTAAGCCAAGAACGAATAGTTAAGAATGTAAAATAACTTATTATTGGCATTGCAGCATGGGAGAAAATCTAGGCAGTCGGAGGGCAAAATTAATGTTGCAATCTGTAGCTGCTTGCGGGGGGGGGGGTACTGGCTTATGAATGTATATAGAATAGAGTACATAAACTTGAAAGCTAACAATTTATTTTTGATACATATAAGGTTAGAATAATAGGTTAAAGAATGCAGATTAAGTCAAGGGTAGTGCTTTTCTCATTTCTTCAAGTTAAATGTTAAAACAATGAAAGAAAAGTTAAGAATGCAATACAAATGGCAGTTTTAATATATACTGTGAAGGCACTGGCTTTTCTTTTTCCTTTTCTTTTTCATAAGCCAATGTCCCTGCTTAAATAAAATAATTGGCAGGTACAGGACTGATCTAGTGGAAATTGGCAGAGCTGAACTGACACACTCAAAATAAATAACATATTAATCCACAGATGTTTAAACAATGCATCTAACTGACCATTTTTAGTGGATCTGCTAGAAGGTCATAATTAATGTTAAAAAGGACAATAAAATGTAGATTTGAGAGAATGTAAGGTATAAAAAAAGAACAATAAACATAGTGGAATAAATATAAAATTGAATACCTCCCCAGCAATTTTAACTATATAACGTACTAAGCATATAATCACAGTATTATTTTCCTTTTTCAGGGCTAGTGAGTGATGTTTATCAAAGAGCTAGTTAAGTTAATAGTTGGCTGAATATATGCAGATTGTTTCCTATATTTGGGAGGGAAATTGAGATAGCACTGAATCAGATATCAGTGTATATAGGTGTGACAACAGGAATAAAATGTACTTTAGAATGGGTAACCTCATTTTCAGGGTAGATGATGCCTGTATAATCAGATGCCAGTTTGGAGCAGTTTGACAATGGTCTATTCATGCAAATGTATATATATCTCTATTTATTGTGTGAGCTAAAGGGACATGAGGGTTATAGTGGACTGAACTGTTTGAAAATATGTGTCATTAGATCAAACAAAAATATGGAACTGCAGCTATATAATAGTCTTATTAGTCAAGAGTTAGAATGTATGCATAATCTGCTAGCAGGAAAATATAACATAAGTGCCATGCATTATAAATGACAGTAACATTAACATGACAGAATGGCTGCATTGTCAATTTCAGCATGGAATGTAAATAGCCTTACTTGGAAAAAAAAGCAGAGTATTGAACTATATTAAGAAATATAGGGTGCAAATTGTCATGTTGCAGGAGATGTGTCTGGATAGAAATAGATACAATAAGTTTGTTAAAAAGAGCATTTCAGTGTTGATAATTGGGAGACAATGGAGGCACATGCAAAGCACATTATTATACAGATAGAAAGAAGGAATACAATTGTGGTAGAAGAGGAAAAAAGCCAATAATGGAAGATTTGTAGCAATGAGGTGATATTGGCTCTAAGAGGTTTACTACTACAGTTATAGAGCTTAGATGATTTTTTTTAGAAAATAAGTCTTCAGTAGGATATTTTATTTATAGGTGCTGGCTGGCATTTAGTGTATAGTAGTGAAAGCATGTCAGAATGCTCTTGAAGGGAATTAATAACTAAGGATGACAGACTTTAAAGAAGTATATGAAAGTATTTGATACGGAGAACATTATTTCAGTAGCAGACTTTGGAGGGAGTTTAAATATTATTCTCTAATATACAACAACTGGTCTAGGCTACACTGAAACTATACGTCACAGGACTGTGTACTTTTGGTGGAAAACTTTGAGACCCATCCAATAATGACATCTGGCCATGCAAATATGAGAAGATAAAGATATAAAGAAGTAAAATAAAGGAAAGGAAATGGCATTTCTTCACATGTGAATTAAAAAGATAATAATTTAAGACATTAGTAACAAGTAATGGTTCAGGATTATTAAGGCAGATAAAATCATTTTAGAGAGGATAGTTAGTGCATGGGATAAAATTAAAATGGACTTTAAAATATAGTGAAAATAAAGGAGAGCGACATATGGGATTAAAGTAACAAAAGTATTTAGAAGGATTGTGAAATGTTAAAATGTTTCAGAGGCAATTGAGGCTTATGGATCAAGAACAGTAGCAGAACATGTGAGGATTTGGATAATATGTATGAGTTTAGTAAAGATAACAGTTAGACAACTGTTTTTGACAATAGTCACACAACAAAGTTCTTAGCACAAAAACATAGGCAACAGAAAGGGAAAAAGCAATAGCAATACTCTGGGATCCTGTGATCCTGGGATCCTGGGGATGCACAAGCCAGTGCATTTCTTTGTGCTGGTCCCAAGCCTGGATAAATGGGGAGGGTTGTGTCAGGAAGGGCATCCGGCATAAAACCTCTGCCAAATTACTTATGCAGAGAACATTTCATATTTCCATACCGGATCAGTTGAGGCCCAGGTTAACAACGACCGCTACCAGTACTGTTAGCCAACAGGGTGCTGGCAGAAATTGGGCTACTGTTGGCCGAAGGAGGAGAGGAGGGGGGGAGGCATTCCCGAAGGCAGGAAGAGAGGAGGAAGGTTAAGAGTAGTAGTGAGGGTAGGAACTTTGTATGTTGGCAGTATGACTGGAATAGGGAGAGAGCTAGCTGATATGATGGAGAGAAGGAAGGTTGATATATTGTGTGTGCAAGAGACCAAATGGAAGGGAAGTAAGGCCAGGTGTATAGGAGATGGGTTCAAATTTTTCTATCATGGTGTGGATGGCAGGAGAAATAGGGTAGGGGTTATCCTAAAGGAACAGTATGCCAAGAGTGTTTTGGAGGTGAAGAGAGTGTCTGATAGAGTGATGTTTATGAAGCTTGAAATTGTTGGTGTAATGATGAATGTTGTTAGTGCATATGCTCCACAAGTTGGGTGTGCGATGGATGAGAAAGAAAAATTTTGGAGTGAGTTGGATGAAGTGGTGGTGAGTGTACCCAAGGGTGAGAGACTAGTGATTGGAGCGGAACTCAATGGGCATGTTGGTGAAGTGAACAGAGGGGATAAGGAAGTGATGGGTAGGTATGGTGTTAAGGAGAGGAATGCAGAAGGTCAGATGATTGTGGATTTTGCGAAAAGGATGGACATGGCTGTGGTGAATATGTATTTTAGGAAGAGGGAGGAGAATAGGGTGACATACAAGAGTGGAGGAAGATGCACACAGGTGGATTATATCCTATGTAGGAGGGCCAGTCTGAAGGAGATTGGAGACTGTAAAGTGGTGACAGGGGAAAGTGTAGTTAAGCAGCATAGATTGGTGGTCTGTAGGATGACGTTGAGGATCAAGAAGAGGAGGAGGAGTGTGAAAGCAGTGCCAAGGATTAAATGGGGGAAGTTAAAAAAGGGTGATTATGAGGTGGAGTTCAGGGAAGAGTTAAGACAGGCACTGGGAGGCAGTGAAGAGTTACCGAATAGCTGGGTAACTACAGTAGAGCTAGTAAGGGAGACTGCTAGAAAGGTGCTTGGTGTGACATCTGGAAAGAGGAAGGAGGACAAGGAGACCTGGTGGTGGAATGAGGAAGTACAGGAGAGTATACAGAGGAAGAGGCTGGTGAAGAAGAAGTGGGATTGTCAAAGAGATGAAGAAAGTAGACATGAGTATAAGGAGATGAGATGCATGGCAAAGAGAGAGGTGGCGAAGGCTAAGGATACGGCATATGGAGAGTTGTATGAGAGAATGGACACTAAAGAGGGAGAAAAGGACCTGTACCAATTGGCTAGACAGAGGGACAGAGCTGGGAAAGATGTGCAGCAGGTAAGGGTGATAAAGGATAGTGAGGGAAATGTACTCACAAGTGAGGAGAGTGTGTTGAGTAGATGGAAAGAGTACTTTGAAGGGCTGATGAATGAAGAGAATGAGGGAGAAAGAAGGTTGGATGATGTGGGGATAGTGAATCCAGAAGTGAAACAGATTAGCAAGGAGGAAGTAAGGTCAGCTATGAAGAGGATGAAGAATGGAAAGGCTGTTGGCCCAGATGACATACCAGTGGAAGCATGGAGGTGCTTAGGAGTAATGGCAGTGGAATTTTTAACCAGATTGTTTAATGTAATTTTGGAAAGTCAGGGAATGCCTGAGGAGTGGAGAAAAAGTGTTTTGGTACCTATCTTTAAGAATAAGGGTGATGTGCAGAGCTGCAGTAACTACAGACGGATAAAATTGATCAGTCACAGCTTGAAGTTATGGGAAAGAGTAGTGGAAGCTAGGTTAAGAAGGGAGGTGATGATTAGTGATCAGCAGTATGGTTTCATGCCAGGAAAGAGCACTACAGATGCAATATTTGCTCTGAGAGTGTTGTTGGAGAAATACAGAGAAGGTCAGAAGGAGTTGCATTGTGTCTTTGTGGACTTAGAGAAAGCATATGACAGGGTGTCTAGAGAGGAGTTGTGGTATTGTATGAGGAAGTTGGGAGTGGCAGAGAAGTATGTAAGAATGGTACAGGATATGTATGAGGGTAGTGTGACATTGGTGAGGACTGCGGTGGGAGTGACAGATACATTTAAGGTGGAGGTGGGATTACATCAAGGATCAGCTCTGAGCCCTTTCTTATTTGCAGTGGTGATGGACAGGTTGACAGATGAGATCAGACAGGAGGCCCCGTGGACTATGATGTTTGCAGATGACATTGTGATATCTAGTGAGAGTAGGGACTAGGTTGAGGAGACCCTGGAGAGGTGGAGATATGCTTTAGAGAGGAGAGGAATGAAGGTCAGCAGGGCTAAATCAGAATATATTTGTGTAAATGTGAGGGAGGGTAGAGGAATGGTGATGATGCAGGGAGTAGAGTTGGTAAAGGTGGATGAGTTTAAGTACTTGGGATCAACAGTTCAGAGTAATGGTGAGTGTGGAAGAAAGGTGAAGAAGAGAGTACAGGCAGGGTGGAATGGGTGGAGAAGAGTGTCAGGAGTGATTTGTGACAGACGGGTACCAATAAGAGTGAAAGGGATGGTCTACAAGAGGGTAGTGAGACCAGCTATGTTATATAGTTTGGAGACGGTGGCATTGATGAAAAGGCAGGAGTCAGAGCTGGATTTGGCAGAGTTAAAGATGTTAAGATTTGCACTGGGTGCGACTAGGATGGACAGGATTAGGAATCAGTATATTAGAGGGTCAGCTCAGGTTGGACAGTTTGGAGACAAAGCAAGAGAGGTGAGATTGCATTGGTTTGGACATGTGCTGAGGAGGGATGCTGAGTATATTGGGAAAAGGATGCTACGGATGGAGCTGCCAGGTAAGAGGAAAAGAGGAAGGCCTAAGATAAGGTTTATGGATGTGGTGAGAGAGGACATGCAGGTGGTTGGTGTGAAAGACCATGATGCAGAGGACAGGAAGAAATGGAAACAGAAGATCCGCTGTGGCGACCACTAACGGGAACAGCTGAAAGAAGATGATGATGAATGAATACTCTGGGATCCTGTGACAAGAAGGGTAGCTAAAAATTCAGAAGACATGCTGGAGATATTTCCACAATTTTATGGCAATCTACATAAAACAGAAGAGTGGAGAAATAAGGAAGAGATACAATTGGATGCATTTTTGGAAAATGTAAGTATTCTGATGTTTGATGAAGTATAAAGTCATCAAATAACAGTCAGAATGGATAAAGATGAAATACTATGATTTATAATCAAGCAACAGGGAAATTTCCAGGAATGCATGTATTTCCTGTAGAAATTTGGAAGATATGAGGAAAGATGCTGTTCAAAATTTGGAAGGCACCATTTAACAATACCTGAAGTGTGGAATAAAACAGTGGTCGCAGTATTACTAAAGAAGGAGGCAAGGATTCTGCAGACCCTGCATCATATAAACTAATTTTGATACTAAATCATGATTACAGAGTGTTTATAATTATCTAAGAGAATAACCAATATTTTACCAAAACTAATAGATATGGGTCTGTGTAGTTTTATGGAAAGGAGACAAACACTGGTAACATAATAGAGCAATAATGATTCATAGGGAATGAGAATATAAAACTAAATCACAATTATCATCAATTTGATGCACAGAATATATTCAATAGAGTTTTCTGTTAATTTATGAGACAGCCAGGATTTGTATTCCCAAACAGTATGGCACAATTAATACGAAAAATACATGATGGATCAGAGACAAAAATAAAGGTGAGAAGAATCCTTTCTGGCAAGTTGAGCTTGAATAGAGGGACCAAGCATGGATATTCTCTTTTTTCTCTCCTATTTGCTATACACATGGAGCCTATGGCTTTAAAGATACAGGATTCAAACATCCAGGGGTATAATCGATGTTGTAGCCACAAAAAATAGCTTTATCTGTAGATGATATAATCTTGTATTTGACAAACACTGAATATGACAATAGGATGCTATGGCATACATTAAGTCCGTTTTGGGTATTTTTGGTGGATATAAATGGCTATAGCTGTAAATTATGTGCCATCTCATGAATTACTTCAACATTACCCATGTGGCAACATGAAAAGAAACTGTGGCAGTTACAAATATGTTGGAAAAGACCAAGCAGAGGTTTACTAAAAAAGAAGCAGCTGGAAATTAATGGCTGTGGATGTGAACAGTAACATATATGCAGTGAAAATGTTTTTAGTTTATTTGGTCCTGAAAATGACAAAGCATACTATTATAAGCCAGAGTAAAAGTGTTAGAGGAGTTTATTTGGTAAGGTAGTATGGTAAGAGTAAACTGCAGTCATTTTTTCCCCTATAGAACATGATGGTTTATGGAGTCTAAACAAAAAAATGAGTCCCTGTGAGTTTGCTTCACGCTTGTGAATGCTGATGTCTGTGTAGTCACTGAGACACGGTTTAAAGCTGCAGAGAGCACACCGGCAGTGTAAGGTTATAATGCCTTCCACACATTTAGACCATCTACTACACAGACAGGGACCAAAGGTGGAGGTGTCTCGATTAACATCACAAATAAATATACCTTAAGGCTGGTCAAACAAGACAATGTACTTGAACTTCTCCATTTTCAAATCACCATTGGCAAAATCCCATACCACTTCCCTGTGAGCTATAGGTCCCCTTCTATGACCCAGTAAACCCATAACTTGTATTTAAGCTTACTGGAAACACTCACCATCCTACCCAACACCATATTCATAGGCAACTTTAATTACTGCAGTATTAACTGGGACTTATATATAATACCAAATATGCAGGCACAGAAATTCCTGCATTTCGTCAACACAAACTGACTGTCAATACATTGACCAGGGGTGCAAACATACTGGATTTGGTCCTCACTAATATTGCAGAGCGCTGTTCATCCGCTAGTGTCATGTCTTCTCTGGTAATGTCAGGCCACAAAATAGTCTTCTTTGAAGTAAAAATAAAACCTGGGGCCCCATCTAACCTTGGAATGCTCAGGGACTACTTTAAGGCTAACTTACAACTATTAAGTGACAACCTGGCACAATTTCAAGCCCTCATCAACCCTGGGAATACTATTGCCTACACAAATCTGTTCACAAAAAACATATACAAGCAAGTTAATAGCTACATAGAGGCAGCTGTACCCACCAGTTAGTATAGCACTAACTCAAAAAGCAAGCCACCCTGATGAAATCACATCAATAGGCTGTATAACAGAAGGAAGAAAATAATGCCAAAAATTAGGAGATGTAACACCCAGCAGGAAAAAAACACCCTCATTAAACTAAAAAAACAACTCAGAGTACAAATAAAGTCTACCAAAGCCAAATTTGAGGTAAATCTGGCCTCCCAGGCCAAAGATAACCACAAGGCATTGTTTAGCTATGTCCACAGCCTCAAAGACAAAACACAATTGTGTGCTGAGCTCATTGTTAATGGAGCCATCTATATTGAGCCAGAAGATATAATAAACCTACTAGCAGAAAAATTTGAGTTCCTATCAGTTCATTGAAACTTCAGCAGTTTGAACATCATATGTTCGAACTGTGAAGTTCGAAAAACGATTATTGTGAAGCACAGAACACCAAATTCTTTCCCAGAGGAAGAATTCGGTGGGCTGTTTCTGTGGCTTCATGATTTTCAGCACTGTGGTGGAAAGTTACAGGTCAGGTTCAGGTAAGTGTGCGATTGTGCGGACGTTAGGGTTAGGGCATGGGTTAGGTGAGTTAGGGTTAGGGCACAGGTGAGGTGGGTGTGCAATAGTGACAGACTTTAGGGTAGGGCAGGATAGGTGAGTTAGGGTTAGGGCACGGGTCAGGCGAGTGTGCGATAGTGACGGACCTTAGGGTTAGGGTTTGGGTTAAGGTAAGTGGATAGATAGTAGTGTTTGTACAGTTTAGTGTAGGGTTAGATGTAGGATTTTAAGTGTATGTGTGTGGATTGCTGTTGTTTTGGTGTGCTTGTGTTGTGTGTGTGTTTCTTGGAACAGTGATTTTTTTTTCCCTGGGAAAAAATCGCTTATCTAAGCCTTCGATGGTTTTGTACTTCGAAGTTAGAAGTTCGAACATATAGTGTTCGAACATCTGCTGTTTCGATGAACTGATATAGACCCGACAAATTCATCTCTAACTTTACCTCTCTCTTCCCCTCAACCTCCCCTCAGGAATACTATCAAATATATCTCCCCCTACAATCACTAGGGAAGAGGTTCTCAATGGTCTCTCTAAGGCCAAGTAAACTCATCAATCAGCCCAGACAATATCCCTGGAATGCTTTATAAATAGCATCAAACATGGCCTATCAGGCCCTCTGTAATCGTTATTTAACCATAGCCTCTAAACAGGCTTTGTGTCTCACTAATGGGGAACAGCAACAATAATCCCTGAGCACAAAGGTGAGCCATCTACAGACCCTGAAAACTACAGACCCATATGTCTCACTAGTCTCATATGCAAAGCCATGGAAATAATTATCATGGAAATTATCAATAATGACATAGGAAACCTCCAAACACTGACCCGACCCAATTTGGTTTTGTCAAGAGCAGGTCTTATCTGCTCAACCTAGTAGACTTTTTGGAGAAGGTCACCAAAGCAATGGATGAGGGCAAAATGGTTCACACTGCCTACCTTGACCTGGCCAAGGCATTTGACACAATTCTCCACTTGGGCATTGTGAATAAATTCAAGAGGTTAGGTACAAACCTTTATATCATCCAGTGGATAGCCAGCTGGCTCACAGACAGGACCCAGGAAGTTAGAATTGAGGAGTCCTTCTCTACAAACAGGCCAGTCACAAGCAGAGTTTTGGGCACTGCCACATTTGTGACAGCAGCATTTCTACTACTGAAATACTGTGACCATCTGTGCTAATGAAAGCTTTCAAGAGAAGCCCTCTGCCAGACCAGAAGAGGTGGCAGCAGTGAGGGTTGAGGTAAGGAGAGGACCACTGGTGAGTGATAACATCTCTAACATGTAGGTCCCTAGGAATGCTACTCCAAATGGTCTGAACAGGGTGGGCTAGAGGAAGCCTACTGGTTCATAGACTGCTGTGTCACGCTCTCACCTAAGCCAGCGATCATTTGTCACTAACATAGAATGAATGGACTAAGACATATGAAGGACGCTGTTAGTCAACAGGTTAAGAGGTAAAAGTGAGTAAGAGAAAATTATTGGGGCAAAAACTGAAATTATGGTTACCCTCCAGGTTGCAGAAAAAAAATATATTATTTTCTAGGGTGGTGAGATGCCTTGTGAATTCTTTTTCATTAATTCATGCAGATCTAAAAGGAATCTACCCATACCTGTAGCTTTACCTTTCTTAGATTTTGACACTTACTGAAGTTCCCTTTGGTAATGGGAGCCACTGATGAATGGGCTTCGTAATTTGACAGTGAAAGAAAACCAAGCCCGTCAATAGAGTCATCCCATTCTATGGTACTGAAATGAAGTTTATGCTTTATAGTATAATTTTGCATTTAATGTGGCTTAATATGTGCCAGATATCTCCATTGTATCTCACACTTTGTCTAGTATTTGCCAGCCTGAACATCTGTATAATTACTGACTAAATCATAGCTACCTCTCCATAAGATAATACCTTCCTGGAACACTATACAGTCATCCAGGGTTTATGAAAGTCATCTGAAGATGTAACATGAAGGGGAGTAGCTACAAAGTAGCACCTGTAATCTTTATATTCTGCTCTAGATGCTTAAAAGCAACATTTCCTATTACGGTATTTACTTGCAATGGGCAAAAGGTACTTCCACTCTTTATAAGCATACATAACCTTCTTCATATTGTGAGAACTCCCAAATTAGGACTGTTATCAGGTTCTGATGTTCTGCAAGAAGTGGGTAAGTCTCCATATTCAGCTTGTGTGGGTTTAGATAGGAAAACAGTTCTGGATATTTTACGTGGGCTTATAACACTATTAATATTCCATGAAATTACACTGCAGTTTGCTTTTAATCATTCTGTTAGAGGCACACTTGCTTTCCATCAAACATTTTTTCTAAAAATATAAACATGTTTACGTTTGCACCTTACTAACAGTAAATAGCTGCAGATCAACAAAAACAAGATGAGCAATAAACTAGATAAAAGCACACATATATTCTAAGAAAGTGGGGCATATACCCTTACCTGAAAGTGAGATCAATTGAGCTGAGAACCTCACATAAGGACATACCCAAACAGTGAAATATTCTACTGATAGTTATTCATTTTTAACAAAGATATATTCCCTTTCCCATCCCTAATGCATTCTTTTTTCATTGAGGTCTGCTTTTAAAGACACTATATTAGAAAGAAGTATTTTAACATCTACAATATACTTTAAATAAGATATGAGAGTCATATATTGAGGGGCAAACTGGCTATAAAACTGACACTGGGCAAACCTTGTTTCCATTCATTCTTTCTCTGGTCTTTTGTTGACTTTCCCCAGATACAGATACTCCCACTATCAACACACACAAAATGTGTTAGCACCCACTCACCAACAACCAAGTTCACCTCAACCAAGACAATTATAGAGAAGGCTTATATAACTTTTTCTTTACCCTCTTGGCAATCTACTTTTTCTTGTTAATTGTTATAATTATAACTGCTGATTTTATATGTATTATTAAGTCTCATTATTGTATGGGTGGTGCAGCGGTAGCATTGTTGCCTCACAGCAAGAGGTTCTCCCGTTTGATTCTCGGCTGGAGTGCAGGGAGTGCCTTCTGTGTGGAGTCTGCATGTCCTCCCCGTGGTTGGGTGGGCATTCAAAAGACATGCGTAAATGGGTGTGCCATCGTTGAAGGTTGAATGTCGAGCTGGCACCTCGGCGTTCATGAAAATCTACTGCCAATCATTAGCGGACCAGAGTTCTGCTGTGGCGACCCCTAACCGGGAAAAGCCGAAAGACAACAACATTGTATGGCATCATGATACCTTGTACTATATTTGTTTTATGTCTAGAATGTACGTATTGCAAATTTAAAACTCTGTAAGCTGTTCTTTTTTGATGAGCTTTTCTCCTCGGGTCTCCACTGAAAATGGGCCAGCAGCCCAGTGGATTAGCCTGGGTAACAAAAGACAAATAAATAAATAAATCTACTGGATGCCACAGCAACTACAATCAAGGTATTCCCTGCAAACAACTGACCAACTAATATCCCACATCAAAGCATATTCTAAATTCCTAAATGTAAAATTGCTACTATCTCTTGATGCAGTTAGCAAAGCAGTATGATTATTCAACTTCTCACCTTCAATAAGACCTAAGAAAATCATGAATATGTCTAGTAATAGATGGAACACACACACACACACGCACACACGCACACACACACACACGCACACACACACACACACACACACACACACACACACACACACACACACACACACACACACACACACACACACACACACACACACACACACACACACACACACACTCTAACCACTACTCAGGCTAGCGAAATCTATATATGGGCATATATTAAACAGTCAAGCTGTGATTCAATGAACCACTGGTCACCAAAACTAATGCATCAAAACCTGACTCAGCAAAAAACAATCAGGAATTAGCTTTAACATGGTCCCTGCAGGGGGGTATGGTCTCAAATCTCCTGCTCATGTCAGAAATGGGTTTTAACATGGGTCCAAAAGGGGGTATGTCTGCCATTCTCCCACTCCCATCAGTCTGCTGCACCAAATATTGCTGTTATTATGCTGTGTTAGTTTCAATAACCTTTAACGTGGGTCTTAAAGGGGGGGACAAGTCCACCACTCTCAGACTTATAGCCAGGGGTCCGGGTTTGATGCATTTATTTTGATGATGAGCTGCGGTTCACTGAAAATTGGCTTGTTCCATTCATACACTCAAAATACTTACGGCAGAACTATGCTTACCTGCATTACATTGAGCCTTAGTTCATTGAGAGATGCATTTGTTCAGCTGTGTATCTCTTTTGGTAACAGCAGTGTAAGTGAATATATATACACATACACGTATCATCTAAGATTGTACAATAAAACAGGAGAAGGGGATAGTCTCAATCCCCACAGTACTATGATCTTGCACCATTATAGTCGATAAAATGGACTCAACAGCAGTCAACTACACATAGAGAGAGAGAGACACACACAAACACACACTTCTATAATTATACTCTGTATAATCAAACCTCCTTAATGTTGAACGTAAAATAAATACCAGTATTAAGAAGTCTGAATGTACAGAATATCAAATGCTCTAAATATCAACCTACAAAAGACTGAGAAATGAAAACTATTTCTTCTCTCAGTCTCACACTAAAACCCCACCATAATATTAGCCTCAAATTCATCTGAATAGTGGCATTTTTTGGGAAGGTGTAACACTAGGGTTACTCATTACTAAAGTGGGCAGAGGGGCTAACCCTGACCCTGCTCCTTCCCCCAACTCTAACCTTACACCTTACCTAAAAAAAAAAACTTCCTGTAACAAAACAACTACCTAAGACACACTTGGACACACAAACATACACTAACAGCACTACATCTATCCCCTTAACTAACACCGACCCTAACCTAAAATTCACATACTCTCACACACAAACATACAAAACATATCCTAACCCTAAGCCTAACTCTCAAACACAGGCACAAACACTTTCACCCCTTCCAAACATCACTGACCTGTCTGGATGAAACATGCTGATATTTTGACTGTTCGGCTATCAGTACATTAGACATAAATACCACTCCATGAATGTGGATGTTTGAAAAAATGTAGGGGAATTTTATATATATGTATATGTAAATATGTGTGTATATGATATCTATCCATATCTAATCTATATACCTATATATCTATAATTATATATATATATATATATATATATATATATATATATATATATATATATATAAAAACTAAAAACTAACCAACAGCACGTAAAATACAGCCAGACTGGATAAAAACTCCAAAGATGAATGATCAAAGGATGCACTTCATCTCCAGCAAATGCGAAAAATCCTTTTCAGCACTATAAAGTGCCTAGCATTTGTTTCACATAAAGTCAATCCACAGGAAACCAACAGATAATAAAACACCTTGTCTCATTTATTTAGGAAGAGGCTCAAACTGAAAACAACTATACAACAAACAAACATAACGGATAAGCGCTTTCAAGTTAGTACATCAACCCTTCATCAGATCCATATAATAAAAAGGCGCCAAAAACTTTTTAAAAGACTCTGTGCCAATGGCACATCAGTTAGTGTGATCACGCCCATCTACATCATTTCGAACCCGCCTTCTCAGCCTCCTTTTCCTTAATGCTGGCTGCATGGGAAAAGTAGTACTTAGCCCAGGTTTCAGATGTGCTTGTAGTTAGCCAATCCAATGCATTTCTTCCTGTTCAAGTCTGCTATTAATGTCACCCCCTCTTTTGGACATATAAACCACTTTCAAGACCCTAAAAGCAAAACTGTGGTTGGGATTAGCTCCAATGTGTTTTGCTAATAGATTTTTAAGATCTTTAAGTCTAATGTCAGTAATGTGCTTAGAGAGTCTCTCCTTCATTTGTCTGATGGTTTTTCCCTACATAAAATTGTTCACATCTGGAGCATGTTGCTAGGTAGACCACGTTCCTCGTCGTACAGTCTGCATAAAAATTAGATACATATTTCTTCCTAGTAGTAGGGTGCACAAAACAATTGTCCATGCAGATGAATTTGCACATTGTACATCTCCTACATGGAAAAGTACCTTTCCTTGCTGATTCAATACTTGGCACCAAATAGTTTTCTTTACATAAAATAGTTTTCATATTACTGGCATTTCTGTAGCTAAAACTTGGTTCTTCACCCACTATTTCTCTACATTCATTGTTGGATAACAGAATCTTCCAGTTCCTCTTTATTATTTTACTCACTTCATCTGTATCTGTGGTATGTGTGAGAATGATTCTCAGTCTCTTTGAACCATTGCTGACTTGCCCATGTATTGCATTCTCCTGTTTCCCTCGTAGGAATGGTCTAGCTTTACTCTCCCTTTCACTCATTACTTGTATTTTATTCATTGTTACTTCCTTTTCTTTATATCCTCTCCTTTTTAGATGTTCAGACAGCTCATCCATCCTGTTCCTGATCGTAGCATCATTCGAATGTACACGCGACATCCTTAAGAGATGACTTCTCATAATACTCTTATAGGTGCGTCTTGGATGCATACTATTCCTTGGCAGTATATTATTTTTCCAGCATTCTTTCCTGAATAAACTGGTTTCTATGTCACCATTCTCATTTTGCTGCATCCTTACATCCAAAAAATCCATTTGTCTCTCACTATAAGTCATTGTGAACTTAAGAAAGTTCGTACTACATTCCAAAAATGAGTGAAATTTTTTTAATTCCATAATGCTACCTTCCCATAAGATGCATATATCATCAACAAATCTCTGATACAGTCTAAGATGTTTTTTCCATGCATTCTCTTGGTAGATCACTCATTCCTCCCATCATGCCAACACTAAGTTCGCATAACTGTTGGCACATGAGGTACCCATGGCCACTCCACAAACTTGAATATATAGTCCATAATTAAATAGAAAAACATTATTGCTGAGAATCATCTGCATTAATTCACATATTACAGTGACCTGTCTCTCAGTACAAGTACCTTTATTTAGTAGAAATTCTTTCATATATCTTATTCCAAGCTCATTAGGAATACTTGTAAATAAATTCTTGATATCCATACAAACCATCATTAAACTCTTCTTTTCTTCCAGTGTGCCTATAAAATCACCAAATTCTCTAGAAAGGCCTGTGTGTCTTTAAGGACCGCTGGTGCATGCTGCAATTCTTTTTTGATATAGTTCTCTACATATATGGAGGCCGGTTCCATTATCCACCCCGCTCCTGCCACAATAGGTCTCATAGATGGTTTTAAAGGGTCTTTATGTACCTTGGGGAGGCATTTGAACACTGGAATAACCGGATGTTCAACTATTAGATAGTCAAACACATCTCCAGTTATTAACTTTTTTTCTTTAACATCTTCCAGGCACCTATTCACTCTCCTTACTATCACATCAACTTCTTTTCTTTCCATCTTCCTGTAAGATTGGTCATCTCTTAATGTATTCATTACCTCTTCAATGTATCTCTTTGTGTCCAACAACACTATTCCTCCTCCTTTATCCACAGGTCTGATTGTTAACTCCTTGTTTTTCTCTAGTTCATCTAGAGCCATCCTTTCTTCCCTAGTAACATTATAAAATTTCTTCTTATTGTCACTTTGAACATACTCCATAATCTCTGTTTCACATACATTAATAAATGTTTCTATAAGTCCATTATTCTGAGGCACAAAGGTACTGGGTTTTCTAAATACTTCATTCTTCAGTTCATTGTTCTTATATATGTTCTTCAGCATCACATCTCTGCCAAAGTTCCTCAAGCTCAGTATGACTTCATTTTCCTCCATACCTCTAGTGGGTATGAACTTCAATTCCTTATTCAACCCCACCATAATATTAGCCTCAAATTCATCTGAATAGTGGCATTTTTTTGGGAAGGTGTAACACTAGGGTTACTCATTACTAAGGTGGGCAGGGGGGCTAACCCTGACCCTGCTCCTTCCCCCAACTCTAACCCTACACCTTACCTAAAAAAAAATTTCCTGTAACAAAGCAACTACCTAAGACACACTTGGACACACAAACATACACTAACAGCACTATATCTATCCCCTTAACTAACACCGACCCTAACCCTAAAATTCACATACTCTCACACACAAACATACAAAACCTATCCCAACCCTAACCCTAACTCTCAAACACAGGCACAAACACTCTCACCCCTTCCAAACATCACTGACCTGTCTGGATGAAGCATGCTGATATTTTGACTATTCGACTATCAGTACATTAGACATAAATACCACTCCATGAACGTGGATGTTTGAAAAAATGTAGGGGAATTTTATATATATGTATATGTATATATGTGTATATATATATATATATATATATATATATATATATGATATCTATCCATATCTACTCTATATACCTATATATCTATAATTATATATATATATATATATATATATATATATATATATATATATATATATCAGAATGTCTACTTGCCATAATATTGATGCTCATAACATTGTAAGCAGAAGAGGCAGCTGGCATGAAAAAGGGGTGTGTCATGCTTGGTGTAAACACATTGGAGCTTACAAACCTTTCAGTGTCCATGGGCACTAAAAAGAGGATCTGTGAATGAAATGGAGTGCAGGGGTGTGTGACAGGAACTGTAACACACCCCCTGCATTGTGAAAGTGCCATACGGCACTTTACATTAAAACAATCTACTCGGCTACATACCTCTAAACCTCTTAGAGCAAGAAGTCTGGACAAACGGACTACTAAAAGTGGGGCAAAAGGCCAGAAATAGGGATAGTTTTTAAATATTGTTCTTACAAACTTAAAAAGTTGATAGAATGACAGGTTTTGATATATATTTTTATTTAAAATAGTTGTATTTTTTTCCACTGTATTTGTATCATGAAAGAGCTATACAGAATGTATAGCTGAAACCTTCAGTGGTGACTTAGCTTAGTGGTTAGAGCTCTGCCTTTGTATGCAATAGTTCACAGTTCAAATACCAAGACAAGCCATATAGCTTTTGCATGGGAAAGCATTGTTAAATATTTTTGTTTTTATTTAACAATGTAGTGGTTAGAGTTCTGCCTTTGTGTGCAATAGTTCATGGTTCAAATACAATAACAGGCTATTCAGCTTTTACACAGGAATGCATTGTAAAAAATTTTTTTTTTATTTAACAATGTAGTAATTGATATTTGTTAACCAGGGTAGTGTAGCTTGTCCAAATTTCCAGTGTCAGTGGATATATGATGTGAACTCACCCATGTAAGCACAATGTCCCATACAGTACAGTCACACCACAAGGTAGTGTAATCAAAGCACATAGAAGGACATCATATAATGTAAAACATATTATTGTTAGTAATGAGTAATGCCCATTTTGTACATTTTTAAAATGAAAACTGATCAATGCTTAGCAGTGTGTAGCTCTGCTTAGACAATTTGAGCATTGCTTAGAAGTTTAATTTTAAGTAGCATTCAGCCCAGCTAAATGGATTTGTGTACTGCTAAGCACTGCTCAGCATTTCTGAAATCAGTTAAGCACAGCTAAGCAAGGGGTGTGTGTCTGAGACTGCTTGGATATGCTTACCTGGTTTCAGAAATGCTGAGTGTGTTTGTGTCCAGGGGAGAGCCCTTTCTACTCAGCAATGTTCACACTAGCTGCAACAGTTTTAAAGGCTTAAAAACTGGAGAAAATGGGAAAAAATAAAAGAAAATAGCAGACAAAAGGCAATCAACTATAAATGACTAATAAGGCCTCTGCCACTTACAGTGGCCCATTCAAACCCCTCAATAATGTAGCTGGTAAGTGGAATATATCATAGTCAACCAATCACACAGGCAGCATCTGCAGCACACTAGTATAAAGTATGCAAACACTCTTCAATCTGATTTCCCCACATACTCAGCACCATTGGAGTACACACTTGGGAACTGTAACTGACAAAATGACAGGGGCTGCTGCTGCTTTGCTACATCTCTATGTGCTATAGACTGAGGATGGTGATGAGGATGATGCTGACAACAGCTCAGACTGAGGAGGAGAAGAGTGTTCAGACCCAGGGTAACCTTTCAGGGGCTACATGAGCTGGAAATAGTAGAGCGCTACAGGGTGGACAGGGACATACTTCAGCAACTCACCAAACTCTGCCCCCCCCCTCACCTCAGACTCAGAGCCAACAGAGGGGAACCCATCCCAGTGGAAACGGAGATACAGGTACTTTCCAAAGACCTACTGGGGACATCATGGGGGTCTCATAGGCATCCGCATCCAGGGTACTCCAGTTCCTGGATGTCATGCTAAGACATGCCAGTGAGCACATTTATTTCAAGACCAATACAACACCAAAAATGAAGAGGCAAACCACAGCAAAAAAGTCAATAGTAAAATAGAAACTTAGTATGTCTCCCAAGGCTGTAGGCATCAAAGTCCACCAAATTAGTGATAAAAACACAGGTTTATTAAATTTCGGATTAGCGCTTTCACAAATGTGCTTCCTCAGATCCTAACGTAACAATTCTAAAACATTCATCAGACTTTATATAAAAAGAACACCAATCAAAAACAATTCACTTTAATGAGTTAATGATCTTGGTTTTAAAGCAGGTTTTAAATGGCTAGTATAATTTAAACCTGATGATCTATGTGCCTGCATAGTAGCTATCCACTTCATCTCTAAAAGCTCTGTCTTGTTAACTATGTTCCCTCCCCTCATGCTCAACTTAACAAAATCAATAGCAGTAAACTTTAAAAAAATGATCTTCATTACATTCAACATGCTTATAGTGAGCATTAAGGAATTTGTTATTTCTAATATCACCTAAATGCTGCAAAACTCGTTCCTTTAACTTTTGGTTCGTTTTTCCAATATAAAACGCTGTGCAAGCTACACAATTAGCTAAATAAACTAAATGCTGACTCTTGCAATCAGCTTGTAAGTTAAAGGTGAAATTCCTCTGTGTAGATGGATGCTTAAAAGTATTGTTACATGACATAGAAGAACAAGCTTTACAGAATCTACAAGGAAATGTACCATACTTAACATTGATTCTAGCATCTTCCCTAAAGGGCTTATAGCAAAGTTCTCTTTTTAAAGATACATTGTTTCTAAAAATCAACCTAGGGGCATCTCCTACTACTTCTCTAGTAGCATCATCCGAATGTAAAATAGGCCAACTACCTGTTATTACACCAACGCTTCATATGTTGCTACTAAATCTAAAAGAGAGAGCACATTCTAGGCCTATTTGTGGAAAAATTATTATGTAATCTCTATTGTCTGTGAGAATAAGGTGCACCAGTGGTATTTCTTAAAGTTTCCACTTCACTTAGGTTTTTCTTTATCTCCTTAAGGTTATAACCCTATTCACAACATCATTACTAAGAACCCCAGTAGCAGCAGCATAGTCTTCATTATTACTATGCAATCTGGATACACGCAGAAGTTGACCTTTCACAATGTTTGTAAAAATCCTCGTAGGGTGCATACTATGCCTAAACAGAAGATCATTTTTCCTACAGTCTTTTCTATACATAAGACTTCCTTGATGTCACTTTAATGCTTAGTGATGATGGGAATATTGATTCCCTTATGTATAGAAAAGACTGTAGAAAAAATAGTCTGCTGTTACATAATGAAGAATGCCATAATAAGGCACACACACAAACTAGTACATCGTAGAGTGCGTGCTTGGGCTGCTCAAGTCACGGTTCTGCTGCCTTAACATACCTGTTGGAGCCCTGCAGTACTCTTCAGCCACGTGTGCAAACATGCTCATAGTATCTGCCATGCTACATAATATGATCCTCCAGAAACAGCTGTGGCAGGACCATCACAGGGAAGGGACACAAAGCCCCCCACCACTGACAAGGTCCCCAAAGGCACAGAGGGACTCTGTGGAGGAACCCCCTGAGCCTCTCTCTGTAGGCAGATGTAGGCGTGCCCAGTACACCCTGGCCTTGGCAAACAGGCAACACATAGCACATGCACTGACACCCTAGGGACTCAGGAACTGACCCCCTGTCTCTGACTCGCACACACAGTAAAAAGGATGCTACACACATAGGTTCATAGGTAGGTGCTAGGTTATCGGCCCAAGGGCATAAGTAAGCCTAGTCAACAAGGTTCCCTGGCTTATGCCACCCAAGAAAGTTAATTTCCTGTGCCCCTGTTGAGCAGAGCCACAGAAGTGATCCCCTGGTTGTATTTCCTATTTCCCATCCACTTATCAAGATTTTTCTTGAAGAGTGCTAATAAGGAACTTTGCTTGACATAGATGGGTAGCATGTTCCAAAGTATGGGAAGTCTCTGGGACAGGAATCTATCCCTCCAGCATGTCCTGTTTATTGTGGTGACAAGGTTTAGGTCCCTAGAGCGTGTAGCTTGGAGGGATTGGGATTTGCTTAGGTGTAGCATGTCCAACAGCTCTGGGCTTGACATAGCTTTATATGTAAGGCAGAGATCTCCTCGGAGTAGGTAATATGCTACAGAGGTTTTTGGGACTGTCAGTGTAGGGCATCTGTTTGAGGCCAGTAATCCTCTTTGTGAGGTACTTCTGTGGCCTTTTCAGCTGCTGCAGATGTCTTGTGAGGTACATTCCAAATGGGGCATTGTACTCTATAATGGGTCTAATGAGTGCTGAGTAGAGGGGAACAATGACCTCTTTTTCTGGATGAGAACCATTTTGTGATGCGGTGTACCTCATAGAAGGATTTCCTGACTATTGTGGCGATGTGATTATCAAAGGAGAGACTACTGTCCACCTGGGTCCCAAGGTCTCTTATCACACATTTGGCATTAAGTAGACTGCCATCTATGTGGTAGTTCATGGGTACAGAGTTTTTACCAAAGGGGATGACAATGCACTTTTTGGCACTGAGCTTAAGGCCATGCCTCTGACACAAGGCATCTGTCTCAGTGACTTACTCACACTACCTGTACCTTACCATGTATAGGCTGTGTACTGCATGCATCCGACAGAATCAGCCCTCATGCACTGTCCTCACAACTGCTGCAGGCAAAAGATAAGTTACTCTTAACAACAAATTAATGGTGTATTACATTGTGGTAGCATATCTGTGGTATCACTGCATGTATGTGAGGGAATGGGGTGGCCTACCGGGATAGCAGCAGACAACTGACAGCTATGTGGGACAACAGGAAATGTCCACAAATACTGGCTTCCCCAAAATATGCAGTAGTCCCCTAAGTGACAAAATCCACTGGAGTATATGTGGGGGACTAACAAACTGCGGGGTCATAGGTCACATTCATAATGTCAATGTTGGAGTCCCATACACAACTCTTAGCCTCTCCCAGCAAGTCAGCTGTATAAAACCAGAAAGAAATGTGTTGCAAAGGTCTACAAATAGGGACAATGATGAAATAGTCCACTTACAAACTTACAGAGTGATATCACAGCAGATCTTGCAGTTGCCTTAAGTCTCCAAAGGGAAAGAAGTCTGAAACTCAAATGTCTGTCATAACTGTCTAACCTTCAGTCTCTAGTGATATGCCAGTATTCTCCAACACAAGCACAATACTATGCTAAATGGAACCAAAATGTAAAGCAAACATCTGGACAGTCTGTGGAAATGTGTACAGTTGAGAGATATGCACCCTCCTCCCCACACATCCATATTCCCATAGAAATGCAGGAACAATTATGTTTGTAGGATAATAGCAGCAGAGCACACATTCCCAGGGCTGTCCCAATCAACTTGCTAACTTGTAGCATATTCACAATATGCAGGGGTCAGTGAGCTATGTATATGCATGTTTGATACTGTCAGGAAGTAAGCAGCACTTACTGTAGGCTGTTGTGGCTTAGTGGTCTAAGTACAGTACTGTGGTTGACAGGATCCATGTTTCAAGTCCATGCAAACTATGTTGCATGTCATCTTCACCTATGGTAGGAGTAGTACACACTGTCTAGAAGTCAATATCTGTTACTGCAAGCAAGCTGGACAATTCAGGGACAGGGGGCCACACATCTGGACAGTACACATCTGGGAGTAACCTACACAGTGCCTAGTAGGACAGCATGTTTCTGAAAGTCAGTGTAGTGTCAGATTATAAATGGCTGCCTCCTTACTGTGTCAGTACTGACAACAAGTCACTGGGCACCAGTCATACCCCTGGAATGACAGGGTGTCACACAACGACCACAAGTATGCCTCATATGTCTGTTCTGCTTGTCATAACATTGCATTTGCCTGCCAAGCTATTTGCAAAACAATAAAGGTTGATTTGAAAACATCAGTGGCAGACAGTGGAGAAGCAAATGTCATACCCATAAGAAAATGCAAGTGAATACAAAACCATTCTACCAACTGTCTACGGTTAAAAGAGCAATATTAACACCCTGTCCACATGTGTGGGCCTGTGTCTGACTGTTATATATGGACCTGTCCAGATGTCCGTCTGTGATGGTTTGACAGCTATGGCTGACATGTAGCCTTATAATGACATCGCAACACAAATAGTTTCAGGACAACGGCAGATGTAGGGGTGCAATGATGGACAATCTGCTAAACAGGTTCTGTTCTTCTGACTTCTACATGTCATAAACTGACCACAACCTTCTAAAGGAGGGTATCAGTAGCTACACCTCCCCCCCCAGAGGATGCAGACAAATATGCTGAACAGTATACATGTACCTGCACAACTGCATGGACTCAGCCACACCCAACAGAACTAAAACTTGCTTCTCAAGGAAACACAAACCTATGTGGCGGACATCCTCTATCAACAGGCTTTACAACAAAAGGAAGCAACTGTTGTCCAAGGGTAAAAAGGCACAAATTCAAAATTGGAAAAACTGTCTCCTTAACCTCAACAAACAAAGTAGATCATGAGTGAAATCCTCCAAAGCCAGTTATGAATCAAATCTAACCTGTGAAGCAAAGGCTAACCACAAAGCCTTTATCAGTTACATTAGAAACCTTCATGTCTAATACCAGGTTTGTTCTGAATGACTTCTTAATGGTGCCACTTACACTGGTCCTGTTGACTTAGCCAAGCTGCTAGCAGATAGGTTCAGCACAAACATCACCCCCCCTGTCCTCGCCCAAAGGCACATTCCACATCCTTGATACTTGCCCTGCACCTCACATCTCCATAGATCAAGTGTTAAAGTCCCTATCTAAGCCAAACAACACAGCTTCCATGTGATGTAATAGTATCCCAGGCTGTATTCTACATCCATCTCCGGCAAGAAGTAGCCTTGCCATTGAGCACCCTACTTAACCATAGCCGAAGTACAAGCCTCATTCCAGCAGAGTGGAGAACTGACATTGTCATGCCTTTGCACAAAGGTGGTACCACTACTGACCCTGGAAACTATCACCCCATTAGCGTGACAAGTCTGATCTGTAAGGCCATGGAGTGTATTATTATGCACATCATAAACAAGGACATAGGCAATCTCCAAGCACTTAACCACACCCAGTTCGGATTCGTCAAGGGCAGATCTTGCCTGTTGAACCTGGTTGACTTCTTTGAGACTGTCATGAAAGCACTGGATGAGGGAAGGTCAGTACACACAGCTTACCTTGGCTTGGCCAAAGCCTTTGACACAATCCCCCACTCGGGCATCATCAGAAAGTTAACATAACTTAGTGTAAATTCCTATGTCATCATGTGGGTGCCCATTTATTCACTTATAGAACCCACAAGGTCAAAATAGGTGCCACTACTTCCGATAGCAGACCTGTCACTACTGGTGGCCCCAAGAGATCTGTCTTGGTACCCCTATTGTTTGCTATCTACTTCTCTGAGGTCCAGGAAAAGACAAAATGGCTGTGGCTGACCAAGTTTGTGGATGACTGTAACTTGGGTGTTGTCATTGACTCCCCAAATGATGTTATTATAGTTCAAAAGGGTCTCACAGCAACAAATGACTGTTGCCAAAATCATGGCCTTAAGTAAAATGCAAAAAAAATGTATTAGCATATCATTCATGAAAAACATAGCCCCTATTGATTACCACATTAGCAACAAACCCCTAAAGGCACAACCTGTGCTGAGAGGCCTGGGTACACAAGTTGACAACAATCCCACGTTTGACCATCATGTAGCAGCAGTGGTCAGAAAAGGCTTTTACTTGGTTCATCTCATAAGTAAAGGGACTGCATCCAGAAAAAAGGAGGTTATTACCTCTCTGCACTCCGCCCTCATTAGGCTAATAATTGAGTACAACGCCCCGTTTGGTATGTATCTCTCCAAACACCTGCACCAACTGGAAAGGCCACAGAAATACCTCACAAAGATAATCCATGGCCTCCAACACCTGTCCTATGTGCACATGCTCAAATCAGTAACACTCTAATCTGTATTATACAGATTCTTCAGAGGTGACCTGTGTCTCATATACAAGGCAATCTCAGACTCTGCTCTAGTACAAATGTTCCATATCTGTACATCTAACTCCTCGCGTAGTACCTCATCAAAAGTTTTAAATCTAATATGTGACATTAACAAACCCTTCTGGAGAGACAGGTTTGTCTCCCAAAGGCTGACCCATCTCTGCAATACACTTCCCATACACGTCAAGCAAAGTACGTCGCTGACCCTCTTCAAGTGCAAACTTGATGTGTGGATGGGCAACCAAAAATCTGTCCCAGGGTGCCACCTGTATCCCTCATTGAGAGGGACGACAGCTGCTGATTGTGTTTTCTTTTCGGAGGATATACTCTGGGCTAGGCTTGTAAGGGCCTCAGCGCCATTAGCCGAGTAATTTCCTATGATCCCATGAACAGGTACACTCAGAGGTGTGAAGTCCATAACCTTGTGTACGATGTTATGACTTCTGTCACACTCATACCAGAAATACAAATACATAACAGGAGCAACTGTGGACAAAGCCTGTGACTTCACTACAGAAGGACAAAGAGACACATAAAAGGGGAAGGGGAACCACTGGCCAGACAAATGGAGAATGTGCACACCAGAACAAATTGTGCAGTAACATAGGTGCCATGCAGTGTATGGAGTCAGTAAAGATCACCTACAACTACACAACACACACATATGTGGTGGTCCTCAACAAATACAAACCCAAACAAAGGACACCTCAGAGCCAAAAACACATGAGAACTCCACAAACCTCCATGCCACATATTATGCATAGTCCACACACCACTGTCAGGCAACCGCTAAGGCCCAACAATAAATCCAACATATTACTCATAGGAGACTCCAAAGTGAGACACACAGATGTGCCTCTCACCAGGCTGCATAAGGAGACAGTAGCAATTACTTGTTTGTCAGGTGCCATTGTCTGGTATATCACACATGCACTGAAATTTCTCCATAATAGGTAATGTTATGAGTGTGTCCTAGTCCATGTTGGTGTAAACGACTTTAGACGTACCTCCCTGTTCTACAGGAAGACAAACATGATTGAGCATGCTGAATATGTGTCCCATACAGGTATGTCCCTAGGCTTAAGCACCATTCTACTGTCACCCAGAATGATGCCTCAATACAAACAGAAAATGATTGACATTAACAAGTGGCTGACTTTCTGGTGTCATCCCAGGGGGATCCAGTGCCTGACAGCATGGGAAGATATGATCGACAGACCACGCTGCTTTGCTAGAGATAGCCTGCATCTGCCTCAGTTGGACTTCAGGCTTCTGGCAAAGGCCCTTGGCTCCCCCATAGTGGCTGTTTTAGGGAAAGTCATGAGGTTGATACTACCAACATGAAACTCTTAACAAAATGCAAATTAAAGGTCATGCTGCTAAACGCTAGGAGTCTAAACATGAAAATGCACTCATTGCAAGCATTCTTAACCATGGAAGATGCTGACATTTGTTCACTTACAGAAACCTGGGCCACATCTGCGGAGAGCAACCCATCCTTACCTCGTCAGTCATCCTATCACACAGCCAGACCCCAAAATGTGGACAGCAAAGCCAAAGGAGGTGGAGTATAAATATATATTAAACAGTCACACACCTCCAGGCTGGTCAAACAGTCTGACACACACGAGACACTCCAAGTGGAGTTAACTGTTGACAAGACCGGTATTCAAATTATAGGTGGGTACAGGCAAACATATTTGACTCAGGATGCCCACCCCACTTATCTGGCCCTCTACAAATCTATATTATATATATATATATATATATATATATATATATATATATATATATATATATATATATATATATATATATATATATATATATATATATATATATATATATATATATATATATATATATGGGTCTACTTTGTTTGCCCGAACTTTCATTTGCCCGACCCCATTTGACCGAAAGTTCATTTGACCGACACTTCATTTGCCCGACAGTTCATTTGACCGACAAGCATTATTGGCAAGAAAATGGGATATCCCCCCTTCCCCACTGCAGTGTGACCCTGGAGTTAGAATATATAGTTAGGGGGGTGTGGGGGGCACAGCCCCCCACAATGGGGGGTGTGGGGGGCGCTTACATTTCTGTTACTAAAGAATATTAAACCAAAACTAAGCATTATAATATGAAATTAAGTGGGGGGCTGTGCCCCCCACACCCCCCTAACTATATATATTCTAACTCCAAGGTCGCACTGCAGTGGGGAAGGGGGCATATCCCATTTTCTTGCCAATAATGCTTCTTGGTCAAATGAACTGTCGGTCAAATTAAGTGTTGGTCAAACGAACTTTCGGTCATTTGGTCTCTAGAAAATGGTTGTCGGGCAAATGAAAGTTCGGGCAAACAAAGTAGACCCATATATATTTATATATATATATATATATATATATATACCTATGAACCTATGAACCTATATATATATATATATATATATATATACATGGATTCACTTTGAATCATCGAATGTTCAGAACATCGACGTTCTGATCATCGAGACCAGAACATCGATGTTCAGAACATCAAAAATTCTAAATGAACCTCTGAAAGCCAAAAAGACACCCTCCATGGGACCTGAATACTTCCCAGGCTGCATCCTACATGAACTCAGGCATGAACTGGCAGCACCATTAGGCACCCTATTCAACCAAAGCCTGAGTACTGGCTTTGTCTCAGCTGAGTAGAGGACAGCCACTGTCATCCCTTTACACAAAGGTGGAGTGTTCACCGATCAAGGAAATTAAAGACCCATCAGTCTAACTATCCTGATCTGCAAGGCCATGTGATGGATTATAATATATCTAATTAACAGGGACATTGGCAAACTTCAAATACTTGACCCCAAACAGTCTGCCTTTGTCAAGGGGAGGTATGTCTGTTAAATCTGGTTGATTTTCCTGAGACAGCCACCAAAGGCATGGACAAGGGAAAGATGGTGCACACCACCCATCTTGGCTTGGCCAAAACCTTACAAACTATTCCCCACTTGGCCATACTACATAAACTCTGTCAACTAGGCATTAATACATATGTTAACAGGTGGGTAGCAAACTGGCTCATTGATTGAACTCACCTAATCATAATAGGGGTAGCCAACTCGAGTAGTACCCCCCTAATGAGCAGCATACCCCAGGGATCAGTCTTGGGGCCTTTGTTATACAGGATATACTTCACTGAGGTGCAGGAGAAAAACACTGGCCTATGGCTGACCAAGTTTGCAGATGACTGCAAGCTGGGAACAGTCATCAATTCCCAAAGTGATGTGGACGTCCTCCAAGCGGGTCTCACCAAAACAAATGACTGCTGCCAGAAACATGACCTCATGCCAGAAAATGCATCATCATCCCCTTCAGGGAGACTGATGTCCCCATATATTATCACATTAACAACAATGTCCTACATACACAATCAGTAGTGAGGTATTTGGCCACCCAGGTTGATAGAAACCTGACTTCTGAGTACCATGATTGTTCCATTGTATGGAAAGCTTTCTAGATGGGCCAACTCAAAAGTAAGGGTATCTCATCCAGAGACAAACAGATCATAAGATCCATATATCCTACCCTTATAAGGCTAATTATTGTGCACAATGCCCTCTTCGGCATGTACCTCACAAAGCACATGCAGCAGCTGGAGAGTCCACAGAGGTTCCTCACTGGGAGAATCTAGGCCCTCACTCACCTACCCTACACAGATAGGCTAACAGCACTGTCCCTCTACTCAGTTCCATACAGACTCCTCAGAGGTGATCTCTGTCTGGCATACAAAGCAATCCAGACCCTGCCTTGATGGGACTGCTGCACATCTGGAAATCAATCCCCACTAGATCAACCTGTAGGCGCAGCATCAACCTGGTCTGTGATATCAGTAGGACTTGGTGTGACAGATATGTGTCACACAGACTCCCCCATCTGTGGAATACACTCCCTTTCCACATCAAGCCGAGTACCTCAATACCCCTTGTGAAATGTACCCTGGATAACTGCATGAGAAACAGAAAATACAGTCCTGTGGTTCCACATGTTTCCCTGCTGGACAGGGGCTCTGGGTGCTGACATGTCTTAACATGGGCTACACTTTCATCTACTAGGGTTATAAGGGCTTCAGGGCCAATAGCCTAGTAACCTCATATGAACTGTAAAAGAAAACACAAAGATCAATGCAAGTTAGGTTCAAGCAAGGCACCCTTTATTACTTGCAGCAAGGAGACAAAGCATGTAGGTACAAGGTTTGTCTGATTTTCCATAGTTCAGCCTACTGTTTTTATACAGTTTTCTGCAGGTTCACAAAAAGATGCTATTATTAGATTTGCTGCTGACATGGTCAGATAATTGCTGTCTTGCAAAAACATGTTTGAGAAAAACAACCTGGCCTTGGGCTTGTTTCAGCCCTCCTAAGTTTCTCACAATTATTTCTCTAGTTCTGATATGATACATTCAAGGTACAATCCTGGCCTCAATACACATTCTGCTGACTATGGTAGATTTACAGGCATCTATTGTTCTCTTTCAGAGCTTCCAGCAGCTACACATTTTTATACAGAATAAGCAGAATAAATGTATTAACTCTTTTTAACCCCTAATGCATTAAGCCAGCATATTGCAGTTACACATTTTAATGCACTAAGCCTACATATTGCAGTTATACATTTTCCTAACATTCCCCCCCCCCTTTTAATACTTTATTCTACTTTCAAAACAAGCATAAACAGTTTTTCTTCCCTTAACCATTTCCCACTTAGGATTTGCAGTTAGAGAGTCATTCAGTTCAAGCTTGTGAAAGCATTTCTTCAGCTTTTAATCAGTTCCTCAAACTCAACATTCTAATATAAAGTTTCTGAAATCGAAGCGTCTATGAAATTTTTAACTAGTCCTTTTATACAGGGGATGCAGCAGCATCCACACACCATCAGTAAGGCTGCCCCTACACAGATGTCAATCAGAATGTTCATCAAGATGCTGCCCCAACCCCCAAACCATTTCCGAAAAAAGTCTGTCAATGGATTCGGTCCTGGTTTGGTCATAGCCGACACTTGCTGAATTATTTCGAGATGGCTGTCTATTTCGTGTTTGTTGTCAGGAATAAACAAACAGCACTCCTCCTGGATTGAAGCACACATACCTCCTTTCGCCACTAGGGTGAAGTCGAGAGCCATGCGATTTTGAAGCACCACTGTTCTCATGGCTGTAAGCTCATCAGTCACCAATTCTAGGGTGGAAAAAGTTGCATTACTCATCGTTTCAAGAAGTTTGGATAGTTTTCTCAGCTCCCAGATCGATTTTACTGCTCCATATGCTGGTATCACGTCTGCCCAAGATATGACGTCATCACCCAGATCCATGTGCGACAGTCCTTTGTCATTCACATGGGCTAAATCATGGTGATATATCCAGGATGCATCAACTTGTCTCACTGGATTAGCGGGTTTCTTGATTTCTCGAACATTTCAAATTCTCCCCTGGGGTAGTGCCGATACATGTCGTATTGCTGGAATCAGATATGCCAGAAAACAGCTTGCAGACCAATTGCCTGGTAGCCATTTGTATGCTTTATTACCACACACGAAATAGCAGTCAGGAATTGTGACTGAGATGTTGCTGGATTTATAGTTACCGGGCTTTTGTTGGGTCATGGCCAGAACATTTTACTATACACGATTTGATTTCCATCAACTGTTTTCTTTCTTTCAGTGGAGTAATTACTATTGCCAACCTGTAATTGTTGGCCTTCATTTGTCGTGGTGCAGGAATTCTCAGTACAGTGATGTATTACTGTCATATCACAGGTGCTATTTTCAACTTCTGTTTTTCCGTAGTTTCGAAAGCACACTGTTTCTCTTTTTCCCTTGGGTAAGAATAGGGTCACCCTTTTAATCAATGTCACATTCACTGCATCCTTCAGTAGTGCTTTTGGTAGATTTACAGGCATCTATTGTTCTCTTTCAGAGCTTCCAGCAGCTGCACATTTTTACACAGAATAAGCTGAATAAATGTATTAACTCTTTTTAACCCCTAATGCATTAAGCCAGCACATTGCAGTTACACATTTTAATGCACTAAGCCTACATATTGCAGTTATACATTTTCCTAACATGAGCCTATAAACAAATGTCTGTCAGTGGTTCACCACATTTCTCTATACTGCTCTGCCACTGACATACCAGGAAATCACAATGCTATGTAGAATATACCACACATATTATGGACAGGGAAACCTGGTGGTGGAATGAGGAAGTACAGGAGTCTATACAGAGAAAGAGGTTGGCAAAGAAGAAGTGGGATTGTCAGAGATGAAGAAAGTAGACAGGAGTATAAGGAGATAAGGTGCATGGCAAACAGAGAGGTGGCAAAGGACAAGGATAAGGCATATGAAAGGTTGGACACTAAGGAGGGAGAAAAGGACCTGTACCGATTGGCTAGACAAAGAGACCGAGCTAGTAAAGATGTGCAGCAGGTAAGGGTGATAAAGGATAATGAGGTAAATGTACTCACAAGTGAGGAGAGTGTGTTGAGCAGATGGAAAGAGTACTTTGAGAGGCTGATGAATGAAAAGAATGAATGGGAGAGAAGGTTGGATGATGTGCGAATAGTGAATCATGAAGTGCAGTGGATTAGCAAGGAAGAAGTAAGGATAGCTATGAAGAGGATGAAGAATGGAAAGGCTGTTGGTCCAGATGACATATCTGTGGAAGCATGGAGGTATTTAGGTGAAATGGCAGTGGAGTTTTTAACTAGATTGTTTAATGAAATCTTGGAAAGTGAGAGGATGCTTGAGGAATGGAGAAAAAGTGTTTTGGTACCAATTTTTAAGAATAAGCGTGTTGTGCAGAGCTGTAGTAACTACAGAGATATTAAATTGATCAGTCATGAAGTTATAGAAAAGAGTAGTGGAAGCTAGGTTAAGAAGGGAGGTGATAATTAGTGATCAGCAGTATGGTTTCATGCCAGGAAAGAGCACTACAGATGCGATGTTTGCTCTGAGATTGTTGATGGAAAAGTACAGAGAAGGTCAGAAGGAATTGCATTGTGTCTTTGTGGACTTAGAGAAAGCATATGACTGGGTGCCTAGAGAGGAGTTGTGGTATTGTATGAGGAAGTCGGGAGTGTCAGAGAAGTATGTAAGAGTGGTACAGGATATGTACGAGGGTAGTGTGACAGCAGTGAGGTCTGCAGTGGGAGTGATGGATGCATTTAAGGTGGAGGTGGAATTACATCAAGGATCAGCTCTAAGCCCTTTCTTATTTGCAATGGTGATGGACAGTTTGACAGACGAGATCAGACATGAGTCCCCGTGGACTATGATGTTTGCAGATGACATTGTGATCTGTAGTGAGAGTAGGGAACAGGTGGAGGAGACCCTGGAGATGTGGAGATATGCTCTAGAGAGAAGAGGAATGCAGGTCAGCAGGACTAAGACAAAATATATGTGTGTGAATGAGAGGGAGGATAGAGGAATGGTGAGGATGCAGGGAGTAGAGGTGACAAAGGTGAATGAGTTTAAATACTTGGGATCAACAGTTCAGAGGAATGGTGAGTGTGGAAGAGAGGTGAAGCAGAGAGTACAGGCAGTATGGAGTGGGTGGAGAAGAATGTCAGGAGTGATTTGTGACAGAAGAGTACCAGTAAGAGTGAAAGGGAAGGTCTACAGGAGGGTAGTGAGACCAGCTATGTTATATGGGTTGGAGACGGCATTGACAAAAAGGCAGGAGTCAGAGCTGGCTGTGGTAGTGTTAAAGATGTTAAGATTTGCACTGGGTTTGACAAGGGTGGACAGGATTAGGAATAAGTATATTAGAGGGTCAGCCCAGGTTGGAAGGTTTGGAGACAAAACCAAAGAGGCAAGATTACATTGATTTGGACATGTGCTGAGGAGGGATGCAGAGTATATTGGGAAAAAGATGCTAAGGATGAAGCTGCCAGGTAACAGGAAAAGAGGAAGACCTAAGATAAGGTTTATGGATGTGGTGAGAGAGGACATGCAGGTGGTTGGTGTGACAGAGCAAGATGCAAAGGACAGGAAGAAATGGAAACAGATGATCCACTGCGGCAACCCCTAACGGGAGCAGCCAAAAGAAGAAGAAGAAGATGATTATGGAAATCTCTGCTCAGTACAATGCACTCTGTACCCACACCAGGATATGACTTTTCAGTTAAGAAGGATACCACACAACCAGGAGATCCCCAGCCAGTATATCACTGAGGTGCTGGCCTGTTTACACATCTTCATCAGCCAATCGGCTGTAGCCACATCTGTCAACTGGCTGGATTTGGTGAGAATGTCTATATTTTGACCAGAATTTTGGTCTAGTCATCATAAATATTGTGTTTCTCTGGTAAATCACTGTGATGATCTGAGGATTTATGTCAGTAAGTAATGACATACATTTCAGTGTCAGATGTCATATATATTGGAAAATGTCTGCTACAACAAACCCTGTTACTCCAGCAACTTTATAAGTTTATAAGAGAAATATTTAAAATATCTCCCTATGTTTGGCCTAATGTCCCCCCAGTTTGGCAGGCTAGCCCCAGATTTCTTGCACTAACAGGTCTGGAGGTATGACTGTAGCACACAAAACCCTGGACCGGAGTACTGCTATCTCTGGAATTGACTCCCACTCTTACTATAGAAGGTCATACTGGGCATGCTCCTACATTTAGAGAATTACAGCCCATGTATAAACTCACATCGGACTATACAAATGTATTGTGCATATATGTCTTTGCATACAGACAGCTATGTACACCTTAACTGTCTCTACCCACACCCATCACACAGGATTACTCTCAGCTATCTGTAGGTGGCTCATATGTGCTATATCTGCATCTGCTGACTGTGATACACATATATATGGGCAACATATACAAATATTACAAGCATGCACACACATAGACATGGGGAAGAGAGAGACAGACAGTGAGAGAGAGAGAGAGGGAGACACAGACAGAGGCACCATGAAAGGCATAGAGTGATGTCCTGCCACAGACAATTGCATACCAGATGTAACCAGTGGCATGTGCCAGCATGAAGGTGAGCTCCACTGTGTAATAGTAGTGCGGTAGGGGTTGTAATTTCACATCATGTGTGTGTGTGTGTGTGTGTGTGTGTGTGCGTGTGTGTGCGTGTGTGTGCGTGTGTGTGCGTGTGTGTGTGTGTGTGTGTGTGTGTGTGTGTGTCTGGGTGTGTGTCTGTGTGTTTGTAGGTTAAAGTATTTTGAGGCCTTTCCCACCCAGTACAATTCTCATTGCCCAGCTTTACAAGATCTGCTGATGTCATTCACCTTAGAAGTAACTTTGGACAGTTTTAAGCCCTATAAGCTCTGTGACACATGCGATAACTGCATAATACTATAGCAAAAAATAACTAGATAGACAGGGGTTCTAATCTCAATACTAGCAACTGTGGGTGTGTTTGTAGGTTAAAGTATTTTGAGGCCTTTCCCACCCACTACACTTCCCATTGCCCTACTTTACAAGATCTGCTGATGTCATTCATCTTAAGTATCTTTGGACCTCCTTCATCCTTATAAACACCATGGCATGTGCAATAACTGCGTAACACTATAGTACAAATAACTAGATAGGTAGGGTTTCTAATCTCAGTCCTGGCAAAAGTGTGTGTGTGTTTGTAGATTGAAGTATTTTGAGGCCTTTCCCACCCAGTACACTTCCCATTGCCCTACTTTACAAGATCTACTGATGTCATTCACCATAGAAGTAACTTTAGACACTCGTAAACCTGATAAGCTCCATGGTGTGTGTGATAACTGCATAACACTATAGTACAAATAACTACATAGGTAGGGGTTCTAATCTCAGTCCTGGCAAGTGTATGTTTGGAGGTTAAAGTACTTTTGAAGCCTTTCCCACCCAGTACACTTCCCATTGCCCAATTTTACAAGATCTGCTGATGTCATTTACCTTAGAAGAATCGTTGGACACTCTTCGGCCCTATAAGCTCCGTGGCTCATACGATAACTACATAACACTATAATACAAATAACTAGATAAGCAGGGGTTCTAATCTCAATACTGGCAACTGTGATACTGTGGGTGAGAACCATATCCTGTGTATGCACGGTGGTGCAGGGGTTACCATTGCCGCCTCACAGCAAGGGGTTCTCCGGTTCGATCCTTGGCTGGGGTGCCTTCTGTGCGGAGTCTGCATGTCCTCCCTGTGGTCGCGTGGGTTTTCTCTGGGTGCTCCGGTTTCCTCCCACATCCCAAAGACATGCTGTAGCTGGATCGGACACACTAAATTGGCCATAGGCATGAGTGCGTGGGTGTGTGTGCCTTCTGTGGAAGGTTGGGAGCCGGGCTGACAACTCGACACTGTAAAACTCCACTGCCAATCATGAGTGGACAGTGATCCGCTGTGGTGACCCCTAACCAGGAAAAGCCGAAAGAAGAAGAAGAAGAAGTTGGTTATACCATTTTGAGGCCTGTTCCACCCAGTACACTTCCCATTGCCCTACTTTACAACGCCTGTTGATGTTATTCACCTTAGAGGTACATTTGGACACTCTACTGGCCTATAAGCTTTGTGGCATGTGTCATAAGTAGACAGCACTATAGTATGTACAAGTAGATAGGTAGGTGTTTGAATCTCAATACATCCAACTATACTGGTGTATATGTTTGTGTGTGAAGCATATCCCTGTCTGTGTGTTGGTTATACCATCTTAAGGCCTATTGACCCCCTCCCATGACACATGGGTCATGGGCAATAGCATTACTTTAAAGAGCCTGTTGATGTCAACCACCTTTTAAGCACAGTCACACATTTTCTAACATACAGGCACTGGGGTGCATGCAATAGTCATATAAGTCTGTATTGTATATAACTAGATAGGTAGGTCATCTAATAGGAAAAGTGTCAACTCTGTGTGCATGCGTGTTTCAATGCATATTCCCATGCAGCAGTCTGTGCTTCAGATGGCTTTACCATGTTAAGGTCCTGTTAATCCACCACTGTCAATTCTAACAGCCCCTACACTTGTTGCACACTTAAATAGTAGTGGCTGACACTGCAACACTATAATAGCTCTGTGGCGTTTGTGTTATGTATATAGCACTATCATTTGTAAAACTAGGCAGGTAGAGGTTCTGCTATCAGCATGGGCAGGTTTTGTGTGTGTGTGTGTGTGTGTGTGTGTGTGTGTGTGTGTGTACATCCCCTTGCAGCAGTCTACCTTTGTTATGGCCACTAGCATATCTCTCAACCCCTCACAGAAAGACATCTGTTTAAAGCCATATGGAAAACTGGGGCAAACACCAAACATTGAGCACAGCCTTCAAATATTGCTGTGACACGCATGGAAAATAGATAACAGAACAGGTCATGCATTTGAATGCACTTTCCAAAGGGTATGTGTTGCTACATGGCAATATCCGTCATCAATCTGCAATGTTAGTCTGTCATGATTTTCCTACAGTTTGCCAGAAAACCACAATTGTATGACAGATAGAAAGAAATGATGTGTCAAACATCAGGACAATCTGCAGACATATGCAGAGGTCACAGGTATGGCCACCATCTGTGCCACCCTGCAGGTTGCAGTCCATGTTTGGCAAGGTGTGACTTGTGACAACAACTGAAACATTAAAGAGGTCCCAAGAGTGTAGGACAACAAAAATGTCATACAGTTCTGTACTGATTGCATAGAGCAGTTATTGCACATCAGAAGCACCTTAATGCTATGATAAATAGTGTAAGATAAGGTAATGTCACACAAAGAAGGTGTCATAGTAGCAAACTAGAGGAAGTCCTGTGTGTTGCACTTGTTGTGGGCATGGTGTGCCTTGCCAGCTGTCACGTTACTACAAGTCGTGTCCCACACTCCACATTTGATAATGTCACAAACCCATTCTACGTGTGTACAATATGTATACATGTGAAGGCCCTGTGACTACTGGGTGCTCCCAATAACCCATGTGTATAGGCATGAATGCTAATTGGCACCACCCATATACATAGGTACAGTCTAAGGCTGTGTGAAATGTAAGTATTTTGCAGTCTGCCATTGAGCCACAAACTGCTGTTAACACACTGAAATGGCCCATACAGTGGGTATGGAATGCTGTCAATGTCCTAGTCTCAAGCTGAATGCAGACAGCAGTGTCAGCATGCCATATGGCAAGGACATGGCCCCAGTATTTCCCACATCAGCACCAACCCATAAACACACAGAATGCGATGACAGTTGCATTCAGGCAACAAGTATTGGCAATCATCAGGAATTGCTTATATGTGCTTCACCACATAGGTAAAGGGACCAATTCCAGCCTAAAGGTGGACATTACCTCTGAATCATCCTCAGTCAGTACAACAATACATTAGCAGCATGGCCAGTCTGTTATGCACCTATGCAGACATCTGCAGAATCTGTAAAGACTATGTTAACACCCACAAAGTCAGCCATGGCCCTCAACACCTGTTCCACGCAGACAGCCTGTAATCAGTACTAGCCCACTGGTTACTGGTAATATTGTCCACAGGTGTCTGTGGCATGCCAAGATGGCAATGCTGTGCTCAGCCCTTCAACAGCTGCCCCATGTACGAGACTATGACTCCATGTGCATTACCAGCACAAGAGGCCTGATTTGCACATGAGATAGCAGACGCACATGCTGGAGAGTCAGGTTTGGCTACCAGAGGCTGCCCTGTGTCAGGAATACACTCCCTGAACATGTCAAACACAGTACTATGCATACCCTCATGAACTGCATCAAGGTTGAGTGGATGAGAAAGAAAAACATCTGTCTCTGGAGTTTAACCAGTGTCCAGTAATGGCAGAAGCAACAGGTGCCGATGGGTGATTCTGTTGGGGATAAAGTAATGGCTAGGCTTGTGAGGGACTCAGGACCAGTACTCTGGTAACTTCCTCAGTATCTATGAACCTGTGGTCCTACAGAACACCCAGGTGACATGTATGAAGGCTAGCTGGTTGTGTCAAGGGGTATGTATGCAAGGTCACACTGTCTGCCCCCATTGTCCCTCACACACTGTTGAGCAAATACACACCTGGTAAACATGTACATATACAGCTTTACCTTGGCAATGAAAAGGTCACTGTGTTTCCACTCCACCTTACACAGCTTCAGTAATGTCAGCAGCCCCACAGGCTGTACACACACAGACGCCTGGAATACAAACAGAATATGGTATGTGAGACAACAGTCAGTCAGCTGTACTAACAGCAATAATGCATCATGGCAGAAAGGTACATACACTTTGATGTGTACCCATAACAATTGCCAGCAGACATCACCTTACACAGCTTAACATTACTACATTGTACTATATTCACTCTATGCATCAGAATCATATTAGAATGTCCCTGCATTGATGGTATGGATAACAGAGATGTGGCACAGTTATCATCACATGCACATGGTGTGGTGTAGGGTTGCCAGAGGCCTAGGCTGGGCCATACAGTTAATATCATGTGTGTGTGTGTGTGTCTGGAGGGGTGGTGTTCAACTGAGCCATGGAGAGGAGCTGTGTGTGTCTGGTGGTGACCTGCCTGTGAGAGTGATGTGTGAGTGTGTGTATGCACACAGTCAAGCAATGTAATTGCCCTACACGGGGGGGGTATGTTGGACAGCCGTGGACCATAGATGGCAGGATGTACAGTTCATTGCCTCCAGTCATGAACACAGGACCTGGATCTGACAGGAGTGCCACTGACATCACCAGGCACAAGGCCATATGTGATAATACTCCCTGATGGTGACTGCTGTCTGCTGGATCCGTGTCCCTGATGGGACCGGCTAGGGCCATGTGCCCATGGCCTTCTACATTGTGGTGTGGACAGCACCCTCCCTTTGGTAGTGCTGGTGGTACTGCCACTATGGGAGTGTGAATGTGCACGGCCATGTGGGCTCTCAGCTGAGCTTGCTGCTGACCTACGTCCATGTGTCTGACTCCCTACTCCCACCACATGCTCAAGAACAGACACTGCACGGTTGAGCACTGACAATGTCTCACCCCACCAAATGCATGGGTCTCACCATACCTAATAGAACCAAGACTCTCTCCTCCAAAAAAAGGAAGCCAATCTGGTGGTCCCCTGCCATAAACAAACTCTACAACAGAAGGAGAAACTGATGCAGAATAAGTTAAAGTCCCAAGACTGGAAAAAACTCCCTTATCAGCCTCAACAAAAAGTTGAGATCTTTCATCAAATCCTCTAAAGCTAGCTATGAAAACAGAATTTCAGCAGATAGTAAAGACAACCACAAGGCCTTCTATAGTTATGTAAATAATCTCCACAGCAATACTCAGATTTGCTCTGAGCTACTGCACAATGGTACCTCCTATACCGAGCCAACAGATATTGCCAATATATTGGCTGACAGATTCAGTGCTAACTTTACCCCTCTCCTTCCCCCACCAAAGGGCCAATCACAATACCAGTAGATTGCCAGGCATCCCGTATTACTGCTGCACAGGTTAAAACAGCACTGTGCAAGGCCAAGAATACAGCTTCTATGGGACCTCACAATATCCCTGTCTGTGTTCTACATGGACTACAGAGTGAACTGGCACCACACCTGTGTGCCCTGTTCAATCACATCCTCACCTCAGGCTTTGTCCCTACCAAATGGCACACTGCTACATTCATCCCTCTCAACAAAGGAGGAGCGACTACAAACCCTGGCAACTATCGCCCCATTAGCCTGATGAGTCTGATATGTAAAGCTATGGAGCACATCATCATGGACCTAATAAACAAGGATATTGAGAACCTGCAAACTCTGGATCCCACACAGTTTGATTTTGTGAAGGGTAGATCATGCCTACTTAACCTAGTTGACTTTTTTGAGTCAGTCACCAGAGCTGTGGATGAAGGTAAGATGGTTCATACAGCCTACCTTGATCTGGCCAAGGCCTTTGATACCATTCCCCACTCAGAAATCACAGAAAAACTCACTAAGCTAGGCATCAACCCCTATATCACTAGGTGAGTTGCAAACTGGCTCACAGATAGAACCCACAGTGTGAAAGTAGCTGACTCCAAGTCAGACTGCTGACCTGTCATGAATGGAGTCCCACAGGGTTCCATCCTGGGTCCTCTCCTGTTTGGTATCGACTTCTCTGAAGTCCAGGCCAACATGAAGGGACTCTGGCTGACAAAGTTCACAGATGATTGCAAGTTGGCAGCTATTAACTCCCCAAGTGATGTTGACTTCCTACAGAAAGGCCTCCCTGAGACCAACGACTGGTGTCAGAACCATGGCCTTAAGCTCAATGCCAAAAAATGCTTTGTCATCCCCTTTGGAAAAAAACTGGTTCCCGTGAATTACCACATCAATGGTAGTCTACTGAACACAGAAGAAGTTATAAAAGATCTGGGAACACAGGTTGACAACAACCTCTCTTTTGACCATCACATTGCCACTGTGGTCAGGAAGTCCTTCTATGTGGCACATCTCATTACTAAGGGTTTTGCATCCAGGAAGAAAGAGGTCATTGTCTCCCTGTACTCTTTCCTCATTAGGCCAGTCATTAAAGTACAATGCCCCATTTGGCATGCACCTCTTTAGACACCTGCAACAACTGGAGAGGCTGCAAAAGTACCTGACAAAGAGAATCCTAGGCCTTAAGCACCTGTCCTATAAGGACAGACCTCAAAAAACTCCAACTATTCTCTGTTTCATATCGCCTACTTAGAGGCGACCTCTGATTGACTTACAAATCCATGTCTGACCCAGCTCTGTTAGAAATGTTACATCTAAAGAAATCCCAATCCCTCCACACCACATGCTCCAGAAACCTCAACCTCATTACCACAATCAACAGAACAAGCTGGAGGGACAGGTTCCTAACCCAGAGACTGCCCGTGCTATGGAATAGACTTCCCATCCATGTCAAACAGAGCACCTCACTGGGGCTCTTCAAGAGAAATTTTGATGAGTGGATGGGAAATAGAAAATTCACCCTGGGAATCATTCCAGTGGCTCTACTTGACAGAGGCACTGGTAACTAAGGTCGGGTGGCACAATGCCAGGGTAATCCTATGTGCTTATAGGTTCATAGGTTGGTACTAGGCTATCAGCCCTAGGGCCTATACAAGCCTAGCCACAACAAGGCTTGTAAAGGCTCCAGAACCATTAGTCTAGTACACACCTATGAACCTATGTATCCACGACATCAACAAAATGACGTATGGCATTATCAATGTCACAGAGGTTGTCACACATGGCAGGAAGTGTTGCATTCATGACCCTGAGCATCTGTCTGGTGTAGCATTCAGAATGTCCCTGTGCCTCCATGATGGACTGAAACATACATCTGGTGACACCTGCTGTGACACCTCTGACAGGGGATGGATGGGCAGCAGTCCTCCTTCAAGCACCCCTGTCAATCTGCCTGTGTGGGACCTTGCCAGTTCTTTGGCTATGGATAGTGTCTACATTCACAGATGCCATAGTCACCACACTAGCCTGTTGTATGCCACCACCCTCTGGCTGTCCAATATCTGTGGCTGCTGGGGACTGGGTATTTGTGGGCATACTGACCATGTGCAGGGACATAGTTGGTGGAAGTGGGATGTCAAACAATGGTACAGATTCAGCCCCCAACAACCCCACCTGTGCCCCACTATGACCACTATCATCATCAGAGTCTGTTAAGACACTGACATCAGGTTGTGAGGGAGAGATAGCCCAACCCCCATGTTCACCTGTGAGGGGAAGACAACATATGTAAATTACTACCTGCACTATGTTTGCTGATACACACACACATACAGGTGAGGTGGCACAAAGACATTATACAGACCACACTTTCTGAATGAGAACATGCACAACACACATTTGGACCACAACAGATACACTCTGGACAGGCCCTCAACAACATGCAGTGCAGCTACATACAGTTAATGTTGCTACTACTATACACCTGTGAGATATGTGAGGAGTGGCAGTATGTGATGGACCTTCCCCCCAGCACACATTGCACCTGTGTACACAAAATGTACCCCTATATAGCACAGTGGCAACAGCTATACAACAGTATGTGCCAATATGTTAGAGCTCTTGTGAATAGGCTTCCATGATGACCAATATGATGCACCACAGTTAACCCCACCAGACGTGAACATGCACATACTGCAATATGGCTTAGCGTAACAGTTGTGTGCATAGAAAACAGGCTACCCTCAACATGCCTACGGTATTAGTGAGCCACAACAAGACAATTCTACACCCACCAGCTTCAGGTTGCTGTTTCAGAGCCACACCAGAGAGACCTATGTAGTTGTGGGGGAGAGGTATTGTGAGCACACACACATGTGGCATTGTTATAGGATAATATGTGCAATCATGAACATGTACATTACAAGCTGTAATACTACCCAAATTGCTGACATTTACAATAGGTGTGCACTTGTGTGCATAACAAAACCCCACCTGCAAATGCAGTTTGACTTGACATATGCATCCAGGTATGCAAAGGCTGCGACTACATTATTGATGTGATGCCTACTGGTGCCTTACCTGCATGCTTCTCTGCTGTTGACTCTGTGCCACCCACCTCCACAACATATGTAGTGATGGTTTCCTGGGAGGCATTGGCTGCACCAAGGTTTGCAAGGAACTCCTCAGTGGTTGTGAGCAGTGCTTGAGTAGCAGAACCTCCACCTGTGCCAGCATGGTCCCTGGCCACAGCTGCAGCCCTTTGCCATGCATTGTGTACCAGGTCTGTGGCATGGCGTTGGACCTGTTTGTAGGTCTTATCCCGGTGTCGTACATTGTTGACTGTCTCTACCAGTTCCACCCCCAGGATAATGCATTCCTGCAGGTTTTGCCAGCTCCATCCCAAAATTACCCTGTGATGGAGTCTGAGGGCAACAATGATTGCAGCAGTCTCATCGTCTGCAAAGGGCAGGTTGTGTCTGCGGTACATCCCACTTGAAAGACATGAACAGGGGAACACATCACAGGACTGCATACATTGACCACCATTATGTACAGACCCTGCACATCTACTTTTGGTAGCACTATCCACTGCTAACACCCACATCACACCCCTGCCATCTATCAATACAGTATGTGTGTGGGTATTGTCAATATACTGGCATTACAGCATGCATTGCACCCCTGATCCTGATGTTTCATGTTCCCCCCAATGAAGACCATTAGTGTGCATAATCCTCCATTCATCATTCACATCACACAGCACATGCAGCAGCTGGGGATATCACAGAGATTCCCCACCAGGGAATACCAGGCCATCAAACATCTACCATACACCTATAGGCTATAAGGCCAACCCTCTATGTGGTGTCAAACATATTCCTCAGATATTACCTCACTGTGGCATGCAAGGCAATCATGGAATCCACATTGCTGGGACTGCTGCATGAATGTGTGTCATGGTCCACTGTGTTAATGCACACACACACACACACACACACACACACACACACACACACACACACACACACACACACACACACACACACACACACCCTCAACCTGGTGAGTGACCTGGACTGGCCTTGTTGGCAGCTCACATGCATGTCACACACAATCAGCTACCTAAACCTTTGCAGGTGTAACCTGGTCAGATGGATGGTTAACAGCACATACACCCTTGGGGTACCACCTGTGTGCATGTTTGATGGGGACATCAGCTGCTGCCTTGCATACACATGGGCTGACATGTGGCCTAGTCATTTGGCTACTCAGGGCCCATAGCCTAGTAAACTGGAATGGTACCAGGACTGCCAGAAATGGCCTGACCACTGTGACAGACTGTGTTGTTATGCGTCCACACACATCACTGCCACTGACTGCTGGGTGTCCATGGGCAATATTACAGTACCATGTCATCCAGCCTACACCCGACAAATAGGTGAGTGCTACTATAGGTGCATGCAGACATTCCAGGAACATCTGGGGTACACAATAACAGAGAGTGGTGCATATGTGGTGTAGGGTGACCTCCTCAAAGGTGTCTGACATCTGCAGTACTCAGATGTTTGCAAAATGGGTACATGTGCCTAATAGATGTAGACCCCTCCCTGCCAGACAAATGTGAATTACCACACAACAGGTGAACAATACATGATGGTTGTTCACAGCTTTAGGGAATGTGTCTGTGACATGCCAGACCCCTGGAGACACAGTAATGGTACATGAATATCTGGTACTGTATCCATTCCCTTACACTACATGCTCAGTATGTATGCATTGCTCCTGAGCCAGAGCCAGCATCCCCGCACTACTAGCATCTATAACCTGCTGTCCTGCTGCAGGGCCTCACCAGGTATGCTAGCTGTAGGTGTCAGGCATTCAGATACAGCTGTGGGGTACATACTGACCCTAGCCAGAATATGGCAGGAATGGTCAGGGAGACCTGGACAATCTGTGAAATAATCCTGTATGACACTGACAGACTGTGAAGGGCTCAAGGATGGTACATGATGTGATATGCTAGCTGTATCAACCAGTATTTACTGTCAGTGTGACACCCCTGCACTGGTCCAGTAATCAAGGAGCCCCAATCCTTACTACTACCACCAGTGAGGGACATACACAATGGGCGGATGACAAATACACACACAGTAAAGTACAATTACTCTGCAGAGCACACAGGGATCACAGTCAGTCTGGGGCAGGTTTCTCCCTCTCTCTCCAGATCTGCAATAAGATTCCCCACTGGCACAGCTATATTTAACATCTCGGCAGAGTGCCCAAGCCAAAACATCAATCACCCCTCTCTGTCCGACCTGTGCTTTGTGTCCCTGCCCAAGTAGCTGACACACACACACACTTGGAGATTTGATTTGTGAATCACACACATACTGTATACACACTCCTGGGAAAGGTTGGTACAGGTTTACCAGCTATGGCCCCTTTTGCCCACACTTAAAGGTAGTTCTGACTGCCACAATCCAGCTCTTTATCAGATACTGCAATGCCCTTACCAAAGGGTGATGGATCCTACTGTGTGATGTGCCTATTAGCCAAATGGCAAGTGTGACCAAGACAGAGCCTATTAGAGTGGGCTATACAGTGTCGCTGAATACACATGCAAGTACTCTAATAGCAACTTAGTTCTATATAGACCAGACACAGTTACAAGGTTTACCTATATTTAATAACAACTAATAAAGGAGTAAGACAATACTCAATCAATACAGTAACTACAGAGTTCAGACTCACAGGGGATAATCCCAGAGAACATTGCAGAACAGTCTGAAATAATTACAGCAAACATCTATGGTAGCAGGTTCATAGGTTCAAAGGATGATACTAGGCTATTGGGCCAGAGGCCCTTATAAGCCTAGCCAAGACCTTTGCCCATGTTCCTTCAAAGTCAGCACCTGTTTCCCCTGTCCAGCAGGGACACAGGTGGGATCCCAGGGGTGTATATTCTGTTTTCCATCTAGTCATTCATGTTCCTCTTAAAGAGGCCTAGAGAGGTACTCTGCATGACATGGAAAGGGACTCTATTCCACAGATGACTGAGTCTTTGGGACACAAATCTATCCTGCAAACAAGTTTTATTCATGTCACAGACCAGGTTAAGGCCTTGCATGCAGGTTGCACAAGTTTAGTATGTCTTACGGATATGCAGCAAATCCATTAAGGCTGGTTTGGACATGGCCTTGTATGCCTGACACAGGTCACCACTGAGCAGTCTGTATGAGACAGAGTAGAGGGACAGAGTTTTAGCCTATTCTGTATAGGATAGGTGTTTGAGACCCTGGATTTTCCTGGTCAGGATCCTCTGTGGTCTCTCCAACAGCTGCATGTGCATGGCAAGGTACATGCTGAAGGGGGTATTGTACTCAATGGGTCTGCTAAGGGAGCAGTACAGGGATGTTATGACCTCCTTGTTCCTGGATGACATACCCTGATTTATGAGGTGGGTCATGTAGACAGCCTTCTGTACAACAGAGGCAATGTGGTGGTCAAAAGTCAGGTTGCTATCTACTAGGGTGCCCATGTCCCTCACGACTGATTGCATGCTTAGTACATTATTATTAATGTCATAAGTAGTAGGGATGACAATTTCTCCACAGGGGATAATGATGCATTTCTCTGCATTTATTTTGAGGCCATTTCTGGCACCAGTCTTGAGTTTGGGTAAGGCCCTCTTGGAGGATGTTTACATCACTAAGGGAATTTAAGACAGCTCCCAACTTGCAGCCATCTGCAGACTTGGTCAGCCACAGACCACTGGTTGTAGCTTGCACCTCAAACAAGTATATGCCAAACAGTAGAGGCCCCAAGATTGATCCTTGGGGTACACCGCTCATTATGGGTCTACTACTAGAGGTGGGTTCCCCTACTTTGACTGAGTGGGTTCCATCAGTGAGCCAGTTAGCTAACCATCTGGTAACATATGGGCTGATACCTATCTGGGAGCGTTTATGTATTATGCCTGACTGTGGAATAGTGTCAAAGGCTTTGGCTAGGTCAAGGTAGGCACTGTGCACTGTCTTGCCCTTGTCCATGAGTTTGGTGACTTTTTTGACGAAGTCAACCATTTTTAACAGCCATGATCGCCCTTTGACAAAACCAAACTGTGTGGGGTGCAGCATTTGGAGGTTGCCAATGCCCTTGTCTATAAGTTACATGATAATGCATTCCATGGCCTTGCAGATCAGGCTAGTTAGGCTGAGGGGCCTATAACTGCCTGGGTCAGTGGATGCTCCACCTTTGTGTAGGGGGATGACAGTGGCTGTTTTCCAAGCAGCTGGGATGAAGCCAGTGCTCAGGCTGTGGTTGAATAGAATGTCTAATGGAGCTGAGAGCTCATGCCTGAGATCATGTAGGATACAGGCAGGGATGTTATTGCATCCCATGCAGACTGTATTTTTTGCCTTTGAGAGGGCATTAAGGACCTGCTCTATGATAATGAGGGGAGGGGGGCAGGTGCTGGGGATGTCTTGGTGTACTGATGCGTGGGACAACGGGGTGACATTTTTACTGAACCTGTCTGCCAGCAAGTTGGTTATATCTATGGCATTTGTGTATGTGGTGTTATTGACCACCAGTTGAGAGTGGATTTGGGTGTTGCCTTGGAGACTGCGGACATACGTGAAGAAGGCCTTGTGATTGCCCTTGGTGGATGTGGCCAATATAGACTTAGCCTTACAGGATTTCACCAGTGATCTTATTTGCTTGTTCAAACAAAGGAGAGATTGCTTCAAACTTGGCACCTGTTCCTTCTTGGCCTTGGACAGCAATTACCTCCTTCTATGATAGACTTTGTTTATTGCTGCTGTCCACCAGACAGGCTTACTCTTCCTAGAGAAAGATTATTTGGTCCTGTCAGGTATTGCTGAGTCCGTACAGCTATGTAGGTGCTCATATATTTTCCTGGTGTAGGCTTGAACATTAGTGCTAGTTCCAGCTGTAGGGATGGTGGTTGTGCAGCTCCTTATACCTGCTCTGAGGAGATTGTAGTCAGCTTTGAATATGTTTTTTCATGTAACCCTGAAAAGGGGGGGGGGGGGTCAGGGGAGATGGTGGCTTCAAAAGTGATTGTTTTATGGTGGGATTTTACCAAGGAGGATGACACTGTAGGAGTGCTACAGTGGCTACTCATGTTGGTTAGGACCAGGTACGAGATATTTTCACCTCTCATAGGGGTGTCGACCAGCTGATCCAATGCATTGCCATTGACAAAGATGTGTAATTTCTGGCCATTCATGTTTGGGCTAGAATAGGCCCTGCACTCTATGGCTGGCTAGTTGAGGTCACCCAGGATCAGGGTAGAGGGGTGAATATTGATGGATTGAGGTAAGTCCAGATAGGTGGAGGGGGTGTCCTAAGTCATGGTTGGTGGTCTGTAGCTAGCTATGATTTGAATATGTGTTTTGTCAACAATTAACTGCTCTTGCAGTGTCTCCTGTGCATCATACTGTTTGACAAGCCTGGAGGAGTGTATGTTTTTGATAAATATTGGAGCTCCACCTCCTTTGGTTTTGTAGCCCTCCATTTGGTGTCTGAAAGTATGGCAGGATGAGTAACATGGTAAGGTTGGGGTGCTCTCCACAGCTTTGAATCAGGTTCCAGTGACTACACAAATGTCAGCATCCTACAGGGCAAGGAATGCTTGCAATAAACACAGTTTCATGCTAAAACTCCTAGCATTTAGCAGCATGACCTTTAATTTTGTTTATATGAATTATTTATGTTGGTAATATTGTGGTCATGACTTTGGTTAAAAAGGTACTATGGGGGAGGAAGGGGCCTTTGCCAGAAGCCTAAAGCCTAGGGGAGACAGATGAAGGCCATCTGTGACAAAGCATCATGGTCTGTCAATCATGTACTGGCTTCTGATTGAGACAGCAAGGATCCTAGGCCCTTGATGTGATTGCATCTCTCACATATTGTTTTCTTAGGTGGTAGTAGTAGAGGGTTGTCTGTGTACATCAGGCAGTTCCTACACTGTCTCACATTGTCTATCCATGGTTATCAGAATATGTGGAACAGAGGTCAGGAATAGTAAAGTGGTTACTATCTGAGGATAGTACCTATAAGTGTGAGTATGGCTGGATAAAATCAACATAGTAGCTGCAGGTGAAGGCCTCACTCACACAGGAGTGCTGGTAAGGGAAAATTGCAACTGAGATACCTCACAAAGGGTTAAAACAGCACAGCACAGCAGTGGTGTGCAACAGGCAAACAAGCACAAACCCACACAGATGCTGTTTTTAAATACCTCAAAAACAAAGGTAAAATAGAGACACTGGAACTGACCAACCAACCCTTGTCCCTGAACTCTTAGCTCAACACTGTATGCCAGACCAGTTCCAAACAGTTCACTTACTCCCATTAAGTGCAGTCAGGCCCTGGCCAACACAAGATGGTGTAGCAGAAAACACAGGAATCACACAAACAGATCTGAATACAGCAACACCTGTAACCAGACTATGCTAAAAATATTTCAACACTGTTTAGGTCAATTTAACACAGGAGAACAGATACACACTTAAATATAACAGTAGCAAACAAGAGCAAACAGACTTAAACAAATTAACCAATTAACCAATAAAAAGCTCAAAACTGAGCCCTGTTCCAGTGGTCTTCAATCAGACATGTTATAACTGCACACTCCTGCCACTAGGGTGCAGGGAAACCCTCTCCAAAAAAGATGGCCTGGATTAGTGGTCATGTTTTACAAACAAAGCTAGATTTAGCAGGTCTGAATCTAGTCTATGCTACAGCAAACAAGATGCACCAATTTCATAAAGAAACAGTGCAAATAACTAGGCATAATAAGCCTTTAACCAGCAATTCCCATCTCAGAAAAGCAGAATCTACCCTCTCCTCCCACAAGAGTGCGGACCACAAACCTTCTTAATGTACAATAACTGGCCTGAAGCCCAAGTGATGAAATCAAAAGGCTTAGAATTCTTCTTCTTCTTTTCATGGTTAGGGGTCACCACAGAGGATCACATGTCTACTCATGATTGGCAGGGGAGTTTTACAGTGTCGAGTTGCCAGCCCGACGCCCAACCTCCCACGGAAGGCACACTCATGCCTAGGACCAATTTAGTGTGTCCAATCCACCTACAGCATGTCTTTGGGATGTGGGAGGAAATCGGAGTACCCAGAGGAAACCCACGCGACCACAGTGAGAACATGCAGACTCCACACAGAAAGCACCCCAGCCGAGGATCAAACCAAGAAACTCTTGCTGTGAGGTGGCAACACTAACAGCTGCACCACTGCTGCTTCCCACCAAAAGACTTAGAATATCAGTTGCAATTTTATCAGGCTACTAATGAGCAGTAATAAATCCAGCAGAATAAGTGCAATTGAGTACTTTTAAGAACAGACAGCAAAGGCAAAATAATCTAATAAAGTAGGAAGCAACACAAATACAGTAGAATTATTTTAAGTGGGAAGGGATGAAACATGATAATTTACATTTGGGAAACCAAGGTGGGGGGGCTTCCCAAATGTTCTCTCTCTACTCATTAGAATAAGATGATGGGATAGGACTGGGAGGAGTGTCCAAAATGGGACTTATAGATAGCAGGGGCGGGCAACTCAAAAAACACCAAATTTATGAACACAACAATGACTGGGTGAGTGGGAGGGGAACTCTTAAAACTCCAACTGAACAGAATAAAAACAAAACAAATGTAATACTAGAATAAGATATAAAATAGAAGTGATCAAACCTTGGATAAAGGGCTTCAAATCAACATTAAATGCAGAGATGCCTGATACTCAGAGCACTGTCAACCACACACACATCAGACAGATGTACTATATTCCCATCTATATGTAAACAATTTTACATTTCCCTAGTTCCTTACTATTAGCAAGGCAAATGCTGTTGAGTGGATGTTGTCAGATACACAGACACATACAACATGCAAAGGTCTTTCTATGATACATGTCTGAAAGTAATAATCAACATTAATGCTGGGTTAGCTCAGATTACATCAGTATGTGTCACCTGCCTTCACTTCCCAGGCTAACAGCAACTAACATACATTTTAACATCTCTGTGTCAGAAGTACATATCAGCCTGATGTTTGTGTAGAACTGGAAGTCATAACACAGTTAAACAGTTTTACATTTTCAAACTAGTATGTATTTAAGTTTCAAGACAATACAAAAACCTCTAGCTGTAGACATTTATGTCTGCTTGCTACACTGATACTGAGATAACACATTTGTAAAACAAGTTCAGCTTATTTAGTTGAAGTTTTGCAACTTATGCCTGTATGTTTGAGTCTTCCAGCTTCTACTATTAATACATACATTTGCACAGGTAATACTTTATATACATTTCTGTTCTTTGCCAGTACAGTACATGATCGTTACACTTCTGAAGCTCAGTCATACCTCTTAACCTCTTAGCACAAGAAATCTGGACAAAGCATGACAAAATGGAGGGACAAAGGCCCATAATGAGGGACAGATTTTAAATATTGCTCCTATAAACTTCAAAATTTGCTAGAGTAACAGGGTTTGTTTTGACATACATTTTCTGAGGGATTTGAAGTCTGCAACTCAAATGTATATAATCATTTAGTGACATCATTGCTCATATCATCCCAGTGATTTGGCAGAAAAACACAAATGTTATGTGGAACAGGCCAAAACTATGAGGCAACAACCTGGACATTCTGTGGAAATCTGTATAGTTGAGAGGTATATATGTCTGGCCATTGTTAACAGACTTTCAGATTCTATAGTAGTGGACAGTGAACTGTGTACATGTGTGTTGTAGTGAGTAAGGAGACAGGCAGATGTGAGTGTCATAGATCCTCTTCTATTTGACTATGCATTCTGCTACAATTGATGTTGGTCTATCAGATGTGTATGTTTGTAGGGGCAGACTGAGACATGTCCCTTAAAACCTCAACATCCCCCCAACCCTTTATGTTTGGCTGTTGTATGGATGCCCTGCTCTAGGTGTTTGGAAGCAATGTTAGGTTTGTAGCAGGTAGTTGGACATACTGCTGCATGTGTAGCAGGTAACAGCTGCTGCATTCTGGCCAGGAGTCAGACTACTGATTATGAAGACATTGGGGGAGAGCAAGCTGTAACTGTCAGTGAGGGTGTGGTGAGAGCTGTTGTGTCACAGCATCGCCTGGTTGAGGGTACCCACAACAGTCCAGGTGAGGCATGTGCCTGTGGTGCATATGTTATGTAATAGTGCCTTCCAGAGAGTGGTAGGCAACATTTAGTACACATATTCATAATTGCAAAATGTGTCCCATCTTGCAGGGCTTTAACGTGTTACTGTGGGTGGCAATGACATTTTCTATATACAGAACTTAAAAGTATGCAACTCATCTGCTTGTAATATATGCTTAGAAAAAGCATTTGTTAGCATTTTTCTTTTTATTTCAGATATGTGACTACTAACTCAATTCTTGAAAATTTGGTTAGTTTTACCAACATAAAATGAAACACATTTCATGCACTTAGCCATACATATACCAGATTTTTGGTTTCACAATTTTCAGAAGCATGGATATTAAACTTAATTTTTCTCACTGGGTCAATAAAATGTGTATCAGTAAAGATATATTTACATAGGGAGCAACAATGACATTTGTAGGTTCTAACTTTGCTTAAATGACCATGGGTGTTACAGATATGCTGTTCTTTGTAGCATAATCTGTTTTTTCAGGTTAGCCCATCTTCTATATGTGAATAAAGGTTTTTCTAAATAAACATCATGTAAAAGTGGCCAGTATTTATTTATTATGTCCTTTATGACACTGGTGTTTTGGTCATATGTTAAAATGTATCTACAGTTTGTTTTTTCATTCACATGTATATTTTTATTATTTTGTTTATTTCTATATGTGTTAGAAAAAACAGGTGGGTACTGGGATTCCCTTTTGCTTAATACTTCATTTTTTGTATTTATGGTTCTCCATCTAGGGTAACCCCGTGCCTCAAAATCAGTCATCATCTGATTTAGTTGTTCTTCAAAAATATAATTTTGTATGTTTAGTTTACTGACCCTCACCATTTGATTTAACATTATATTATGAAACATGTAGGTAGGGTGCATACTATCCCTAGATAAATAAGTACATTTCTTCACTTGTTTTTTATATATCGTTTCTAATTTACCAGTTAGATTTTTCTTTAAGGTAATATCTAGGAAATCAATAGTTCGATATGCAACATTCTTTTTAAACTTTAAAAATGTTGTAGTAGTGTGTAAATATGTAATAAAGTCATTTAGTTCAATAAGCGAACTATCCCATATAAAAAATAGGTCAACAAACCTTTTGTAAAAGATCATTTTCTTATTCAGCAAATTCTCATCATTATTTATTACTGTCTTAAGCTCTCAATAGCTCATAACTATGTTGGCATAGGTATTTGCTACTGGGGTGCCCATGGCTTCCCCTGTCACTTGTCTGCAGTATTTCTTATAAAATAGAAAAACATTATTCTCTAATACTAAATGCATTAAATCACATAATAAATCAGTTTTAAGAGCAGTTAAATTAGATTGATCAAGTATATATTGTCTAAGCATTCTAATACCTTCATCGTTAGGAATGCAGGTAAACAAATAGTCTACATCAAGGGCAACTAAATAACAAGAAAGCACGGAATTATCTTGAGACCATTGATATAACAATTCAAGAAACTTGTTACTATCTTTGACTATCATGGTGGAAGTATAGAGCACCTGTTTTAGTTCACTTTCCAAGTATTTCAAAATTGGTTCAGTGACCCATCCACGTGCTGATACTATAGGATGAAGTGGAGGGTCAACCATAGATTTATGTATTTTTGGAATTCCGTATATAAGAGGAACTATCGTTTTTTACCTCAAAATTGTCAAACAATTTTTTTATCTATTCTGTCCTGCTGTAGCATATTTGTTAGGGTGAGGGAAACATGTTGGATAATTCTTCTAACAGGAATACTGGTGATACAGCTATAATCACTAGCTTCCAACAATTTATTCATAGATGCAGTGTAGCTTTCAGTATTCATCACCGCTACACCCCCTCCCTTATCAGCAAGTTTGATTACAATGTTTTATTGTTATATAAAGTCTGTATAGCTGCATTTTCTTCTTTGCTTATATTGCAAAAAGGTTTCTTACCTGGTTCAATGTGTAAAACATTATATAAATCATGTTCTACACGTTTTTAAAATGACGAAATAATGTGAGTAACTGCTGATGAAAAAAAGTTTTTAATTTAAATTTTTGAATAAACAGTTTAAAATTGGTGATAGTACGAGAAATATTCACTGCAGTTGCTGGAATCAATGTGAGACCCTTATTTAAAACTTTAAGCTCACATTCATTTTGTCTGTAGTCCAATAAATTAAACAAAATGTTAGATCGCACAGTACCTGTTCATATGTCATTTTGCTCTTCTTCCTCTCTGGTTGGCTGTTTGTTCATTTCCATTTGGCTGGAATAGGAAATGGTTCTTTCAGGTGAAATAAAAAATCCTTGATAGGTAGATTTGTTTCCATTGTTGATTTAATTGATGCAGCACTGTTCTCGCTATCAGAAGGAACATTATCTTCCGATAGTTCCATCAGAGCAAGAGCTGAAACCAATGATGCATCAACCATAAGTTTATGTGAACTATGTGTTTGTTCACGACAATCAGGCTGAAGTTGCATAGCGGTTTTCATTTCTGTTCTTTCTTTTTCTGAGCTAGTGGTGACATCATTTACCTCAGTTGAACCCTCCTCTGTGGTCAGATTGGTAGATTGCTTTGCCAAATCCTCCCTCTGATTGGTTCGTCATGGCTTGGGCCAGGAGAAAACATATCCAGCCCGAAAATCATTTAAATCTCATTTAAGTTTTCTTTTTTTGCTTTCCGTAAGTTGTTGCTCATACTGCACAAATTTATCAAGTACATTGCTTAAAAGCAATGAACGTGTGTTATTCTGTATTGTGCTAGTAAGTTCATCAAACAGCTTGGTGATTTAAATTTTATACTGCTGTTTGGTTCAAAGTACTCAGTCATTAACAGCATATACTGAAAAGATAATTGTAGATTTAAGTGTTGCCACCTTCTAAGTAACTCAGGATATGTGTCTCTATAAGTAGGTAGCTTAAGAATCTGTAGGCCCCTTGGTACAATTTTTAATTCAATGTATGCTTTGAATTAAAGTTATTGCCGTTGGAGCCATTTAAAGCTATACATCAAGTTTTCTAAGTGGTGAATCTTTTCCTTGAAATCACTTACTTTTATCAGAGCAGCATCCAGTTCAGTGTCATTTGTGATAAGAGAGAGATTCAAGAGTGGATTCTGTTTAATTTGCATCAGGTCATTTATATGGTGAACAGGTTTAATAGGAACATCACTGGTAGATGGTAGAAACAAAGCTTGTTTCATGTTTAGCAGGATGAACAGGAACAAAAAGTCAATATGTTAAAATAGAGTAACCTGCCAACAAATTAGTGTAGCAACAAATGGGTAAATCCAAAACAGCAAGAAGAAGCTACACCAAAGCCACAAAACAATGTGTAGTAGATTTAATAAACAACACTAGTACATACAAGAAATGATAGTACTTTCACAAAAAAATCTGCTTCCTCAGGCATCAAACAAATATTCTAACTAAACAGTTTAAATAAGGCTGCTAGACAACTAATTAACATGTCAGCTGATACAAATTGATTAGTATTTAAAACTACATTTGCCTCTTGCTAAAATGTACTATCTATACCTATATTAAAAAATTATGTATATAATAACATTATGTATAAACACATGCTGACATACATAAAAACATATATAAAAAGCACATATAGAAAAAAACATTAAAACAATTTTTACTTAACACAATTTTGTAAATGTATCAACTCAGATTTCAAAGAATAAAAAATCATTTAAACCAGTAGGAGAGAAGGATCTAAAATAAAGTATCCATTTTTTCCACATCTCTATGTTATATTTATTATGTCACCTCCTCTCATACTTTTAAGTTCTGTATACTAGAACATGTTTTTGATTCTTTGTGAGGAGGTTTAAATGGTTTAAACCTGAGTTGATACATTTACAAAATTGTGTTAAGTAAAAATGGTTTTAATGTTTTTTATATATGTTTTTCATATGTGTTTTTATGTATGTCTTTTTAAAGTATGTATTTATACATAATGTTATAGTTTTTTAATATAAGTATAGATAGTACATTTTAGCAATAGGGAAATGTAGCTTTAAATACTAATCAATTTGTATCAACTGACATATTAATTAGTTATCTAGCAGCCTTAATTAAACTGTTTAGTTAGAATATTTGGTTGATGCCTGAGGAAGCAGATTTTTTTCTGTGAAAGTGGTATCACGTCTTGTATGTACTAGCGTTGTTTATTAATCCACCAAACATCGTTTTGTGGCTTTGGTGTAGTTTCTTCTTGCTGTTTTGGACTTTACCCCTTTTGTTGTTGCACTAATTTGTTAGAGGGTTACTCTATTTTAACATATTGTCAGTACGTGTGCACATACAGTAGGTTCTATGAGGACCCTGCCATGAGTAGGGGGCACAACTGTGGATGTTCAGCAACACTCTGTGCAATTGTCAGCTCTACCAGATATTGTAGGCCTCCCGTACTTCCAGCTGCATTTATTTGTCTGTGTACTGGTTGTGTGTCTGCGTCAGAGCTCCAAGTATACTACTGTGATTTGATACAGTATATATAGGAGTAGTGTTTGACTGGCAATCAGGATATGTTTGTACAAAACAGTTGATTTACTCCACAGGTTAGTTGGCTTACTGGTATGTTGGTCTAACTGTAGTTCAGATGGGTCTGGGTTCAAACTTTGTTACTGATGTATTTTTTCACTAAAGTTACATCCCCGTAGTACATGATACATTTACAAATGCATCATTAATTCCCCAGAGCTGATTTGGTACAGTTTTGTGTTGTTGTGACTCTGGTTCAGAGGGTCCTGTGTCTAAAACATGGCAGTTTTGTCTTTTTTCCCTACTCTTGCATGACTGTAATGTATATGTTCACAAAAGCATTGCTAATTCCCACAGCTGATTTGGCATAGTGGTGCATAGTTTTGACTTTAGTGCGCAGGGGTCTGGGTTCAAGATCTGCCAGTGATTACTTTTTCCCCCTAATGTTACATGACTGTAATGCTTGATATATTTACAAAAGCATTAGTAATTTTCACAGGAGATTTGGTGTAGTGGTGTGTTGCTCTGACTCTAGTGCACAGGGTCCTGGGATCAAGACTTGGCAGTGATTACTTTTTTTTCACTAATGTTAAATGGATGTGATGCATGATATATTTACAAAAGCATTGCTAATTTCCACAGCTAATTTGGTGTAGTGGTGTGTTGCTCCAACTCTAGTGCACAGGGTCCTGGGATCAAGACTTGGCAGTGATGACATTTTTTCCCTAATGTTACTTGACTGTAATGCATGGTATATTTAGAAAAGCATTAGTAACTCCTACAGCAGATTTGGTGTAGTGGTATGTTGCTTTAAATGTAGTGCGCAAGGCCTTGGGTTCGAGACCTGGCAGGGCTGATTATTTTGTTTCTGGGCAGAACAGTTTGCGAATGAGATAGAGTGATTAAAGTGGGTTTTGTATGATGCTAAGTGTGCAACAGACCCTTAGCTTTGCTTAGCAGTGCTTATTCCCATTTAAACCCATGCTAATTCTAAAAAAAGAAAAAAGGGATAATAAGGAAGTTGTGAACTGGGGGCAAGCAGGGGGAAATACATTATGAAAGGCAGCTAGGGATGTGCAGGAACAGTGAAGAAAAGTACCATATCTCTCAATTTCTTGGCCAGCAAATGGGGGTGGGGGACATAAGTTTGTTGATTAATTGGTGGGATGATTGATTCATGGCAGTGTATGTGGGGATGAAATGGAGAGCAATGTACTGGATGAAATTATTTTTGTGGGGACAGATGGCCCTTTTATTTATTTTTTAAGGTGAGTGTGGGATGTTGAGGAAGGGCTGTAGGTATGTCTGAGGAGGTAAGTTGGGTAGGAGAAGTTGCTTTTGCAGACAGACAAGACAGCAGACAGGGGTGATGTATGACACATGAGGGGGGAAACACCTTGAACAGGGAGGGTGATTGGGAATCAGAGGGTCATATGCCCCAGATGGAAACCGTGGGACTGAAGTCCCCACCCATGTGCAGTCACTACTGCTCCTTCATGGCCCTGAAGGTGGCTGTGTTAGGGCATGGATGATGGGCCAGCCTGCCCCTCGAGATGTGCCAGTCTGCCCTTGATCTGGTGCAGGTGTACATCCAAGTCCCTCTGGATGACCCTGCCATACCTCGGAACTCGTGTCGGGTAACAGGGTTCTCTCTGCACCCACGGCCGGGGGGGACGGGCCCAATTCCCCTGATGTAGTTCCACACAAGGCTGGTGCACGACCAGTGCAGGAAGCAGTTTGAAGTTGGGTTCCAGACTTGCTGAACAGATGAGGCAGGACAGGTGGATCTGCTGGGATCTGTCTACCCAAACATGCTATGGTATTAAAGTTTTTCAAAGGTGTATTGGTTAGTCATGAACAAAACATTTAAATATTAGTTATAACAGAATGCATGGATGTTCCAATTAATGCAGAACAATAGACTTGGGGAAATTGCATGGCAAACAGCACAGATGCATACATGGAATAAGAGTCATTATTGTAAGAGCATGCCAGTAACATTTACAGCAGCAGGCCACCAACAATGGAATTTCAACAAGGTATGTTAGTACTGAACCATTTAAATATGTGAATAGCTCAAATATCCCAACATTAGGTTTTGAGAACATAGTTCAAAGAACATACAGACCAGCAGACTGTGGCAAACAGAATACATTTAATATAGTGCTAAAAAAAACAGCAAAAAGAATATTAGGCAGACCAGTTTAGGCTAGGAGAAAAATAGCCTTCTTCGGTGCAAACATATAAAAAATAACTCATCCTATTCTCTTAAATAGTCAGCAGTTGAGGCTTAATTGATTAATACAATTAATATTTAAAGGTGCTCGTTCAATCCAGGAGAAAATAAACCCCCCAATTTAATGATCCATTTCTTCGTCATATTGTTAAGGGTCTGATGCCATCCAAACTTGCTAGATCTACTGCCTCTGATCCGATCAATCATAGTGAAAATGAAGGATGCATTACTATGTGCAACAGTATGTTTATAAAGAGCATTGGTAATTCTCTGGTGCCTTATGTCACTAAGATGCTGTGCAATCCTAAACTTGGCCGGACGTGAAGTCTGGCCAATATAAAATGCAGAGCAACTGCACGTGGCCAGATAAATGACCCAATCAGTTTGACAATCAGCAAAAAAAGAAATGCTATGGACTTTGATGATGTTTTTACTGCTATAATGTCTAGTCTTGCAAACCTTGGGACAATATACACAATAACCACAGGGAAATCAACCAACCAAATGATCCCCTAGTAAAGTAGATTGGACTTGTGGAGTATCAAGTCTATGTCCTCATTTATAGTGACTCAAAATGGAGCCGAAGTTCCTACCCTTCCTATAAGAGAGCTGACATCTATTGTTCAGAATTCCAGATAGTTTATCTGCCATGAGGATATTCCGATGTTGCTGGACACTATTAGTTAAAACAGCAGTGTTCCTACCATAAGTAGTTACAAAGCGGACAACTGGCTTGTGTTCCTGAGGCTTAATTTTGTATTCTAGGAGAGAGTCCCTATGGATAGAATCCACTGTATTCTTAGCATGTGATATATGTCCCAGTTGATAACCCCTTTGCAAAAACCGGGAGGTAAGATAATCCCTGTACATATCATATTAAACTTACTTAGAACAAATACGTTTCATTCTCATATATTTAGACTTTGGAATATTCCTATATATGTGAGGAGGATGGTAGCTGGTGGCATGGTTTCTCACTACCCTGGTTGACAAATATAAATTACTACATCATTAAATAGAAAAAAAAATAATATAAAACTGCTTTCCCATGTAAAAGCTAAATAGCCTGTCTTGCTATTCAAACCATGCACCTACCACATGCCAAGCCGTGACTATAACCACTAAGCTAACAGAGCTGTCCAAATTTCAGCTATACATTTGTATATAGCTTCTTGATAAATTTAAATACTGCTGATCAAGGTGCCGCAGCCTGCAAACCTGCTCAGCTGTGCTTACACTTTCATGAAAAATAAGTAAAAAAATGTAAACATTAATTTACATGTAAACTGTTAACCTTAACATTATTAGGTAAGTGTCCGGGGACATGTTCTTTCTTGTTTTAGTGCTGTAAAGCACTTTTACAATGCAGGTGGTGTATTACAGATACTGCAACACACCCCCTACATGACATGAGTTCACATTCCTAAGCCTTTAATTTTTGCATGATGCCCAGATTTGTGCCCCATATTCTTGGTCCATTTCCCATGGGATTGTGTTTCCTTGGCAAATCAGTGACAAATCATTAAAGACTGCAGTTAGAAAATATTGAGGGACATTTGAGTTTCACACATCATACTCTTCAGAAAATCCATGCTAATGCAAGACCTGTCATTCTATCAACTTTCTAAGTTTGCAAGGACAATATTTAAAAAAATGCTCCCTAGAATGTCTGGTTTTGTATTAGCATGCATTTTCTGAATGATATGAAGTCTGTAACTGAAATTATTTAATTATTTAGGGTCTTCAATTCTCAGTGATTTGCCAGAAAACCAATAACTTTATGAGGGACAGACCAAAACTATGAGGCAAACATCTGGACAATCTGCAAAAATCTGTACAGTTAAGAGGTATGAATATTATTTGTAAAGTGCCGTACCACACTTTCATAATGCAGGAGGTATGTCACAGTACCTGTCACACACCCCCTGCATTGCATTCAGTTCCCTTCATAATTTGTGTCCGTAGACACTGTTTTCTAATGTGAAGTGCCGTATGGCACTTTCACAATGCAGGGGGCATGTGACAGTACTTGCCATTAACTATTTCAGTGTCCGTGGACACTGTTTTGCTTTGTAACGTGCCATACAACACTTTGTCAGTGCAGGGAGCGTGTTACAGATCTGTGGGCACTGTAACACACCCTGTAGCACTCACTCTGTATCCATGTCTGTGGCTCCCTCTCAGTAGCATGTCTTCATTAATATGTAAGGTGGGTGTTGAGAGAGGGATGCGGACATGGACACCATTCACTCAGTGTAGGAATAACACTATCTCTACATGGAGTTTACTGAATCCTGGGGGTTATCCATTTCCAGTGCAGTAACAGACACAATGTCTAGAATTATAGGTTCTCTGCATTGTCTTGCAAGTGTTTTATGTTTTATGACTTCCAGCAAGTACCAAGATTTGAGGTAAAGCCCTTGTGCATGTATTTTCACAGGTAGATGCTAAATGCTACCAGCTACATCAATGGCTTTCAACTGGGATAGAGTCAGATGACACGAAGCAATGTCATCCTGCAAGCTATCCTAGCAGTAATATTTGGGATATTAATTTAAGAACTCTGAAAGAGAGAGAGAGAGTATTCTGTATTTTGTCTTTGACCTGACAATATCCATTCACCACACATCTGCCTTGCTAAAGGTAAGCCTAGGGAACAGTATAATTCTTTTAGATTCAGTCAAGAATATAATGAAGCATAGTTTAGATGTTTTTCTTTATTTCAGACTGTCCTGCAATGTTGTTTTAAATATTTCCTGAGATTTTGGACTCTGATCTTACTCTATATATATATATATATATATATATATATATATATATATATATATATGTAGATAAGCACAGGCTAGTTACCAACCAAAGGATTCCAGTAGAAGAAGCACAAAGTATTCAGAATAGAGCCATGAAATCCACCACGAAGTATAAAACTCTTTATTCACCACAAATAAAACGAACAAGCGCTTTCACATACACCGAGTATGCTTCATCAGGTTACAATATTCAAATGAAAACCTTCAGCTTATATACTCTACTGAGTCATTTCATTAGTCAATTAAGCATTATTCCTTCTGTTGGTAATTGTATGATTAAACCATTAAAGCCACTATACATGAATTCGCTCATTTAAAGTAGCAGCTACAGGAATTATCTTAACTCAGCTTGTAAATGTGGAACTTCGCTGTTATAATAGTATATTACAGAATTAAAAGCAATAATTATTAAGTATATACAGATATACATAAGTTCAAATTCTAAAACTTCATACATTACATAGTGCTATATTATAACTTATTAGAGCACTAACATAATGTATATCAAAATATATAATACAAATTAAAAACTATAATGAGATCTAGAATAAAGATGTACTACTAGATCAACATGTTATAAACATATGGAATTGTAAAATTGATAAATGACTAAATATAACTGTATAGACACTAAGTGTATGCTATATAATGTATCTTACTATATGACAATAGAATCTATTTTTGACAAATGAGGTCCTACATAATACATTTACACCTCTGTGAGACTAATGCAGTATGTATATATATGTATAAATAGTATATAGTCTATGGAGATAATTGTATCCAATAACTATCATGGTGTTGCTTCAGAACTCAATACCCATATATAAATATTCAGCAATGAAACAATTATGAAAACTATATTTAAAATGAAATATATAGTCATCTTATCAAAAGATGTAGAGTACTATCAATAAATAAATGATGAACTATCTAGCATCATAATAGTTTGATATATAATACATAGACATATTAATAAGTTGATCTTAAAATATCATCCATTAGTTATCTACGTGCTTCTAATATTGGTTTTATACTGGTACTAATATTTAATCCAGGTTCTATATGAGCTCGTAATTTAAAAATCCAATCTAGCTCTATTTTGGCTAGTATGTTCATTTTATCGCCTCCTCTAGCTAAAGGTTCAACTACTTGTAGCACTCTGAATTTAAAATGGTGATCTTGATTAGTGCTAATATGTTTTGCTAAAGCATTTGTAAGATTCATCTTTCTGATGTCATAAATGTGGTTGTAAATGCGGTCTCTTAGCCTTCTGGAAGTGAGACCCACATAGAATGCTTCACATTTCTCACAGTTAGCTAGGTATATTAGATTGGTAGTATTACATGTAGCATTTATCTGGAACCTGTGTGTATATTTCAAAAATGGTGGCGTAAACTCATTACCAATATTAATGAATTTACACATATTGCACTTCCCACATGGCCACGTGCCCTTCTTACAGCCAACATTTCTAATTTTTCCAATTGTATTTGAATTCTTAATCATTCTATCTTTACACAATAACCTCTTTAGGTTCATCTTATTCTTAAACCTGAATTGAGGGGTAGGTCCCACTAAATCTTTAACACCATTTTCCATTAAAAGGATATCCCAGTTCCCTTTTATAATTTCTATAATGTTATGTATGTCATTCGAATAACTCAATGTGAAGGCTAACCTTACTTCATTGAGATATTGTTCAGAAAACTGCTGAGTACTTCTATCATATAGCTGTTTATTTCTTATTCTACCCTTATTTCCATTGCAAGATCTGTTTAAAAGGTTGTAGGGATATCCCCTGTCTATTAGTAGCTTATCCAATAATGCAAGTTGTTTGTTTCTCTCATGTCCATCAGTGCATATCCTATTAATTCTGGCTCTCTGATTTTGTACTATATTGGGAAATATAAATCGGGGGTGCATACTACTGTGATTCAAAATCGCATTTTTTCAACAGGGTTTCCTATATAGTTGCGTAATAAATGTATTACTAGTATCCTTCAATATAGTTATATCTAAAAAATTAATCCTATCATAGGAAAACTCTATGGTGAATCTCAAAAAGTCAGTCGTTGATTCCAAATATTTAACAAATCCATTTAGCATTGACTGTTCACCCTTCCAAAATATTAAAATATCATCTACAAAGCGTCTGTATAAAACTATATTCTCCATATAGTAACTATTAAATAGATGCTTAGATTCCCAATAGTGCATGACAATATTGGCGTAAGAATTTGCACATGGGGTGCCCATTGCAACACCCCATGTTTGCATATATAGATGGTCTTTGTTCTTGAACATAAAAACATTGTTCTCTAGAACTAGGGTCAATAATGTGCATACCAAATATTGCATGTCACTATTCAGAGATTTCTCCTCTAATAGAACCTCTCTCACTGCCTCCACTCCATAGTCATTAGGTATCACTGTGAACAGATTCTTAACATCCAAAGATACTAAAATTAAATTTGAATCATCACTTATCTGAGGTACTATTCGTTGTATATCATCAAGTAATGTATAGGTGTTATTCAAGATAGTGGGTATCCTCTTGGCTACAGGACCTAATTTATATTCAACAAACTTAGATATATACTCAGTCACCCATTTTTCTCCCGCTACAATGGGTCGTAAAGGTGGGGGGAATTCCATTTTATGTATTTTTGGGAGACCTTTTATATTAGGCACATTGGGTGCTTCAATCAAAAAATAGTCATATAGTTGTTTCGAAATTAATCTACACATAAGTAGATCATATAGCATATCATATACAGTATTAATAATCTTGAATAGCTTGTTAATGTCAATCTTACAATATTTCTCAGTATCATTTAACATATTAAACATCGATTTATCATAAAACGAAGTGTCCAAGACCACGATACCTCCGCCTTTATCAGCTGGTCTTATGGTCAGTAATTCATTCTTGGATAAATTCTGTAAAGCTTGAAATTCTCCAGAATTTAAATTATAAAATATTTTAGCATATCTTTTCCCTTTACTCATATCTAAAGTATATTTATAAAAGTCATTCTCACATTTCTTAATGAAACATTGTATACTGGGGAGTACTTCAGGTATGAATGTGCTCTTTTTCTTGAAATGCATATCAGTATCTAAGTCATTGCCTGTCATTTCATCTTTAAATAACAATTTCAAAGACAGAGTTCGCGTGAACATTCGTAAATCTATTAAAAGTTCAGTTAACTTACTACTCTGTGATGGTATAAAGGATAGTCCTTTATTTAACACACTCATTTCATTGGTCGTAAGAGTTTGGCTGGATAGATTGAATACCAATTCATTCTTTAGCGTTGTTTCCTCCATTCTTCCACGGCTTCCCCCGAGAACTTGCGCTTCCTTCTGCCTCTGCTGTTCGACCTCATTCTGTTCTCCTGCCGATAACGAACTGGAAAAGGTAAAAAACCTTGAGCTGTTATGGCCGTAGGTAGCTTTGGTCTTGCTCCATTAGATACGGAAGTCAACAGAGCCTCCTGATTCGGAGGCGGAGTATTATAGGCGTCTGTTCCTATTGGTTGTGTGTTCTGTTCGTTACTAAATATACGACTCTGAAAGCCACTTCCCATGGACGGTGCTGCTGCAGTTAAAGTGGAAATGTCTTGTGTAGCAGTTTCGGCGTTCGCATTAGATGTAGGCACACGTTTAGTTTTCTCTGCATAAGATTCAGATGGGTTAGTAGTATTCACCCTTGGCCAGACAAAAATCTGGCCAGACACAAAATCGCGATAGTCTCTCATGAGTTTCTTGTGCTTCAGTTGTTGCAATCTATCACTGAACGCTAACACTTGTAGGAACATACCTTTTAATTTTTTAAGATGTATTTCCCCTTTAAAACGTTGTAACAATTCAGTATGTAACTCATCAGCTTTTTCAGTGAGTTCTTTCTCAATGGGGGTGAAATATTCGATGAGTAAATGAATATATTGCTTACTAAAGCTGATGTTCAACTCTTGCCACTTCTTCAGCAACAGCGGATATGTTTCGCCATAAGTAGGCATACATAGGATTCGCATGCCTCTTGGAATGACATTAAAGTGTAGGCATGCCTCAAGGTGCCGTCTCTGCCAAACAAGTCTATTGAGTTTATACAGTACATTTTCGAGTTCTCTTAAACTCTCATAGAACTCTTTATGTATCGGTACAATACCTTCTTCGTTGGTAGTAGGCAGGTGTAATTCTAACCCCAATAGTAGGTTAACTTGTTGTGAGATGACATCCTTCCATTTCGTAGTATGTTGCATTGGGGTAGGATTGTAGTCAAGTTCGACTGATATATTTTCCATCGTGTGAAGGTAACAGCACCAAAACCAATAAGTAATGTAGATAAGCACAGGCTAGTTACCAACCAAAGGATCCAGTAGAAGAAGCACAAAGTATTCAGAATAGAGCCATGAAATCCACCACGAAGTATAAAACTCTTTATTCACCACAAATAAAACGAACAAGCGCTTTCACATACACCAAGTATGCTTCATCAGGTTACAATATTCAAATGAAAACCTTCAGCTTATATACTCTACTGAGTCATTTCATTAGTCAATTAAGCATTATTCCTTCTGTTGGTAATTGTATGATTAAACCATTAAAGCCACTATACATGAATTCGCTCATTTAAAGTAGCAGCTACAGGAATTATCTTAACTCAGCTTGTAAATGTGGAACTTCGCTGTTATAATAGTATATTACAGAATTAAAAGCAATAATTATTAAGTATATACAGATATACATAAGTTCAAATTCTAAAACTTCATACATTACATAGTGCTATATTATAACTTATTAGAGCACTAACATAATGTATATCAAAATATATAATACAAATTAAAAACTATAATGAGATCTAGAATAAAGATGTACTACTAGATCAACATGTTATAAACATATGGAATTGTAAAATTGATAAATGACTAAATATAACTGTATAGACACTAAGTGTATGCTATATAATGTATCTTACTATATGACAATAGAATCTATTTTTGACAAATGAGGTCCTACATAATACATTTACACCTCTGTGAGACTAATGCAGTATGTATATATATGTATAAATAGTATATAGTCTATGGAGATAATTGTATCCAATAACTATCATGGTGTTGCTTCAGAACTCAATACCCATATATAAATATTCAGCAATGAAACAATTATGAAAACTATATTTAAAATGAAATATATAGTCATCTTATCAAAAGATGTAGAGTACTATCAATAAATAAATGATGAACTATCTAGCATCATAATGGTTTGATATATAATACATAGACATATTAATAAGTTGATCTTAAAATATCATCCATTAGTTATCTACGTGCTTCTAATATTGGTTTTACACTGGTACTAATATTTAATCCAGGTTCTATATGAGCTCGTATATATATATATATATATATATATATCCCAAAACAAAGGTGCTCGCTCTCAGCCAAACGGTGCACGGAAAAACAAATGCAATTGCAAATACCAAAAACCACTTCCAGCACTCAAAAGAAAGCAGCGAAAGAGTTTAAAGCAGTTTATTGCTCCACAGTCTGCCCCACAGACTGGTTTCGCTTACAAAAGCATCATCAGTGTGTAACATCACGCATATACGTCCAGCCTAAATAGTAAAATATTTAAAGAAACATTCCCTAAAAATACTGATGTGAAACACCATGTACAATATAATATCCAAATACCCTCTGTAAATAAACAACTATAACAAATAATACAGCACATATAAATACTATAAAATATTATAAAGAACCAGCTAACAGCATATATGAAATTACCAGATTTGTTTGTTAAATTAGAGAAATGTCATGAACAAAGTGACGCTTTTAGTGGGACTAGTGAATATCAGTCTATGTATGAACAGTTCATGGTTGAAATGCATAAATATGATAAGGAACTACAGGGCCGCAAGATGCGCAAGTATCAATGTGACTTGAACGATTTTAAAAATGATATGGTGTTTTCTTGGAAAAAGCATAAAAAAGGGGTGCGTTTTGATAAAACTCAACAGAATAGACCTAAACAAAAGAGGGTAAGGTCTATTCTGCGTAAATCCAAACCTACTTCCAGTACATCTGATACGTCATCCAGCTTTTCTTATACAGACACGGAGGTTGAAAAAGGGGATACGTTGGTAGTAAGGTCACCTGTTTCCAAGAAGACCAGGACCCCTTTAGGAGGGGAGGTCACAAGCATAGGAGAAGGCAGCGTGGAACAGCGGTTTCGGGCTGTTTGGCAACCCCCACAGACTTAAAACCATCATTTATATCTTGTGGAGAAGATGATTTTAATAGTGTGAACCAACTAGTGGTGAATCTTACATCATATAGTTTTTCACCAAGTGAATTAAAAGTATTGAATAAAGGCTTGACTTATGTTCCCTCTTTTTATCAGTCACATTTTGATGTTGTAAAGGATGTTAAACAATTTTGTAGAAATTTAAATTTAAAATATCATTTTGCACATCTATCTGGGTTATATGCTAAGGAAGACAAGGCTTATTTTAAGTTTAAAAAGTCTCAGTTTCAACCTGCATATAGTAATGTAGTCAAGTCTTTTGAACAGTTGGTTTTACACGATTTACAAGTGAATCAAGCTGACATTTTTTGTTGTTCTTCTCATAATTTAACGAAGGATGAAAATTTGGCCCTAAACACTCTTGCTAATAATCAGAATATAGTGGTTACCGGGGCAGATAAGGGTGGGGCGATAGTTATTTGGGACAAATCTCAGTATGAGTGAGGCGTTTAAACAATTGACAGATTCCATGTCATATCAGGGTTTGTTGCAGGATCCTAATGTTGAGTTTAAGAAAGTTATAGATAATTTTCTTTTGGATTTTCAACAACAAGATATTATTACTCAGGAACTAATGGAACAGTTACTAATAGATAGTCCCACATCTCAATACTTTTGTTTAGTTCCCAAAATACATAAGACCCCATATAATCCCCCGGGTAGGCCCATAGTGGCTGGGAGGGGTTCAGTGATACAGCCTTTGTCTGAATACTTAGAATTTAAGCTTAAACCCTTGCTTTCTTTAGTTAGAGCCAGGATCAGGGACACTAAGCAATTTTTATTGCTAATGGATGATTTACAGCTTTCCAGTGATTCTTTATTGGGCACCTTAGATGTACAATCCCTGTATACTACTATCCCACATGAAGGGGGTATTACAGGTGTTCAATACTGGATGGAACAATCCGGTTCTTATTCTGAGAGTGAGATGAGGTTTTTGTTGTCAATGCTGAAATTGGTTTTGGAGCATAATGCTTTTAAATTTCACAATAAATGGTATTTGCAAGTTAAAGGTACAGCTATGGGGTCTACTTTTGCCCCCATATATGCTGACCTATTTATGGGTTATTTGGAATTCAAATACATTTATTGTCAAGATTTTCCATACAATAACAATCTCATCATGTGGCATCGATATTTAGACGACTGTTGGGTTGTGTGGCAGGGGAGTTTGCAAGTATGGGAAAGTTTTAAGCACTATCTTAATGCCAATGAATATCAAATTAAATTCATAGGAAAATTGGATCTATTTACAGTGGATTTTTTGGATGTTAATGTAACCAAGTTACTTGATGGTACAGTGGTTACTTCATTATATCGTAAACCATTCTCTAAAAACTCCATCTTGCATGCCCACAGTTGTCATCCCCCTCATATTATTAATAATATTCCGGTAGCCCAATTTCAAAGAATAAAAAGAATATGTTCTAACACTGGTGATTATGATCAACAAGCATTTGAATCAAAGCAAAGGTATTTGGCTCGTGGATATCATAATAAAAGTATTGATAGAGCTTGTAGTAAGGCTGGAAATATAGATAGGAGACAATTGTTACAGGATAAGTTAGGTTCCAAGCAGGATGAGCCTACAAGTGTTAGATTTGTTATGACCTATGCCAATAATACCTCCAAGATTCAGGAAATTATATCTAGATATTGGCATATATTATGCATGGATCCATTTTTTTCCACTCTGTTGAAACCTAGGTGCGAATTTGCATATAGGAAAGGCAAGTCAATAGGGCAACATTTGTCTTCTTTTAAAAAAGGGGAACACTCTAAGCAGGAAATAGGGATAGGTATAGTTGGTAGCACTTATTGTGGTCACTGTAAGTTTTGTAAATTGATGTCAAAGACAGCTGCATTTACCTCTGTTAACACTAGGAAAGTTTATGACATAAAATGTTTTATTACCTGCACTACTTCTTGGGTGGTCTATATGGCCATATGTAAATGTGGGGCATTTTATGTAGGACAGACCTCTGGACCATTGAAGCAGAGGATAGCTCTTCATATTAGTGACATAAAATGCAAACGGACACGTAGTGCTTTATACAAACATATTTTGGTACACTCTACAGCACATTTTATATTTGTGGGAATTGATAGGTTGTCTTCATTTGATAACAATGATATAGTTAAACATACAATTTTGACCAATAAAGAACGTAAATGGATAGTTAATTTGGGGGCCCTTTTCAAGCCTGGACTTAATGACCATTGGTAAATTGTCAGTATTTGGGCAATTTGGTCATTCAGGATACAGGGTTAATATGTATTTAAGGATTTTGAATATTGGGTCTCCCTAGTATATATATATATATATATATATATATATATATATATATATAGAAAGTGTGTATATACACATATACTTATAATAATATCATATATGCTGTTAGCTGTTTCTTTATAATATTTTATAGTATTTATATGTGCTGTATTATTTTTTATAGTTGTTTATTTACAGAGGGTATTTGGATATTATATTATACATGGTGTTTCACATCAGTATTTTTAGGGAATGTTTCTTTAAATATTTTACTATTTAGGCTGGACGTATATGCGTGATGTTACACACTGATGACGCTTTTGAAAGCGAAACCAGTCTGTGGGGCAGACTGTGGAGCAATAAACTGCTTTAAACTCTTTCGCTGCTTTCTTTTGAGTGCTGGAAGTATATATATATATATATATATATATATATATATATATATATATATATATATATATATACAGATGTACTACACAAAAATAAAAACCCATTACAACGAAACCCAAAACACCGAGACCACATGCATGAAACCACATAGCACCGAACACTCACAACGAAACTCAAAATCAGGAAACTGTAACACAAATACAAAACACACACACACACACACACACACACACACACACACACACACACAACTGCCCCAAACACCCTAACACAACATCCTGCAATAAAGATAGGCAGGTGGGCAAGCCCCCCTGCGCCCCCCGATCCCCCTACTTTAATATTATAACTCCGAGATCACAAAGACACACAAGGCAAATTCACACCCACACATTACAGTCTCACACACACACACACACACACACCTACACAAACCAATGCCACTCAAAAATACACTTACACATACATACTTGCACCGCAACAACGGGATTTTGAAATTCGCACTTCTGGTCTTTCGGTGTTATGCAGTTTCGTACATCTGGTCTCAGTGTTCTGGGCTTTTGTGCTTTTGAAGTAGATCCATATATATATATATAGTATTGTCTTGTTCTTCTATTATTAAATATATTTAAACCTTTCATTGTGGTTGGTCTATCTCAACATATTTAAGCTGTGACAGTACTTGCATATTTATTTGGTGACACTGTGTAGGCCACTCCTAATAGCCTTGCTCTTGGTCAAACTACCATTTGTACTGATAGCAACATTACACAGTAAGATTGGACACCCTTTGTTAAGGGCCTTAAAGAAGCTGATAAGGACATGGCTGGTGGCAGTAATAATTAATTTATAGCCTGGATAGAAAGTGGCATAGCTAGTAAACCTGTGCCAGCCTTTCTCAGGTGTGTGTGTATAAATCAAACCTCATAGTGTGTGTGTCAGCTACTTGGGCAGGGACAGGAAGCACTGGTTGGACAGAGAGGGTGCTGGAGGTCTTGGCTTGGCCACTCGGCTGAAATCTCAACTCTATAGCTGTGCCAGTGGAGAGTCTTATTGAGGATCTGGAGGAAAATGGAGAAACCATCCCTAGACTGACTATGGTCTCTGTGTGCTCTTAAGGGAAACTGCACTTTACTGTGTGTATGTACCGGTCATCCTCCCAATGTACGTCCCCCACTGGTGTTAGTGGTGAGGATTGAGGCTCCTTGATTATTGTTGACAGTGGTGGGGCATCACAACTGCCTTGTGCACCAAAATGTCACTGGCACAAAACCAGAATTCATAAGGGGATGAGCACAGGTGATGAAAACTATCAGGGGAGATATAGCACATAAGGTTGGTAATACCCAAATGATATACTATTACAGTGACATCTCCTTAAATAATTATTGAATAGAATTTTAGCTACTTTTCAGATTTGATTACTACATAGGTTCATATTTTCATAGGTGTATACAAGGCTAATGACCACTAGGGTCTTTATAAGCCTAGCCATGCAACCCAAATGTGTCCCACAAGCTATATGTCTTGCATGTTTAAATAGGGTGTAGTTGCTGGTTATGACATGATTTACTGATTGCTTCTTTCCACCACAGACACAAGCATCAGACCAGGGGTGAAATTTTTGATTTCCCATCAAGGGACCCAGAGGGTATGGAAGGCTTAAAGGGCTAAAATGAAAGCCTGTATCTCCTTGATGTTGATGTGATCCATCCTCTGCTGTGGTTATTAAAAGCCTTGCACCAAGCTCTTATGTGTCTGTGAAGAGTTATTGAGATGGCTGAGAAGGGCAAAAATGAACACCCAGATTGAGAGAGAGAGCTGCCAAATCCACCAGTGAAATTCCAATTTGAGAAAAGGGAGTATAGGAATGCGACGGTCGAGTGGGTCGAGGTGTTGAAGCCATGCTGATTTTAGGTACCGCTGAAACTTCCACATATACAGCCTGGCCTAGGGATGTATGGTGTTAATGGAGGCCGTGAACTCCAGAGCCCTGAGAAACTCAGTGGCCTGAAGTGAGGACTAAGGAAGCAAGGAAGACAATAACTTGTCAGAGACAAAACCTTGGAAGCAAGAAGAGATGCTAACATAAGAACAGTCTGGAACCTGCAGCCTAGGAAAACATGATCCTGAAATAGAGTCAACATTGAATTTTGAAGGTTGATTGTGAACCCCAGGCTGTGCAACAGAAGCTGTGTAAAATGAGAATTTTGCACTAGCTTGGGATGGGATGGGGCCTGAGTCAAGATGTTGCCCTGATAAGGAAATATCTGAATGCTCTGAAGCCTGAAAAAGGTGACTACAGGGGCTAGACATTTGGTGAACACCCTTGAGGGCTGTAGTAAACCCAAATGGCAAAACAAAGCACTGGAGATAACATGAAGAAACAGAGAAACACAAATATTTCCTGTACAGAAGGTGGATAGGAATGTGCATGCAAGTGTCCTTAGATCCAAGGAAACTAGAAAGGCTTGGGGGAAAAACAGAGTCTGAAGACAGAATGTTTAATAGGAAGGCACTATGAGAAAAGTGTTTTGAAAGGAAAGATTTAGGATTGCTTTCCAAAGACCCCTCTTTCCGTGAGACCAGAAACATTCTGGAACAAAACCCTAAACCCCTGTGTATGGGATCAGCTGAATGGTACCTTGGTCTAGCAGACCTTGCATTACCCCTGAAAATGAGGGAGCTATTCCACAGGGGGTGAAATTCTGGAAAGGGCCTTGCAAGTCATAAAGTAGGCCTGCCTGGTGATTGAGAGAAGACAGGGGTTTGTAGTGATCAGCTGCCAAACTGTGAGAGAAAGAGAAAGCCTGAGGGACAAGGGAACCTGGCTGAGAGAAAGGGAGGGTAGACAGTCAGGTGGCTGCAAACTTGTCAGGTATGGACTGCTTCTGGGCTTATCAGAAAAAAAAAACACTTAGAAACCTTCTTACATTTGCAAGATTGTCTAGGTAGCCTATGCACAAAAAAAAAAAAAAAAAAAAACAGTCTTACAGGGATCATTTCTCTGAAAATTGGGAATAGGCAAGACAAAGATCTGTTTCAAATCTTTCATGACCTTAACATGATCCTGCAAAGTCTTGAAAAAATCAGCCACAGCAGTACCAAACAAATTCTTGTTATCCAAAGGAGCATCCAGAAGTTTTCCTTTGATATGACTTGGTAAGGCCTGCAGATGAAGTCAGGAATAGCGCCTCATCACAGAACCAGAGGCAGCAGCCTTAGAAGATGCATCTGCTGCATCATAACTGCATTTAATAAAGTGACGAGCAACCTTAGATGTAGAACTAAGCAGAGAGAGAACCAAAATCTTTACCCTTAGCATCAGGCATATTAGAAACAATTTTTTCCACTTGGGAAAGAAGAGACAGAATGTACCTAGTCATATGGGCCTGGTAATAGATGGCCCTGAAGGCTAAGGCAGCAGAAGTGTACACCCTTTTTACCAATCCTCTCCAAGGCTCTACAGTCCTTAACTGAAGGAAGGAGCTTGGAAGAGGACAACAGCCTAGAAGGCTTACTGTAGAAATTGAAATCAATGCAGGATCAGAGGAAGGGCATTTATACAGGAACATACAAGCATCTGGCACCTTATATAATCTATTAGGTATCTCTGGAGCTGAAGGCTGAGAATACAATATCAGGGAAGGAGCAGAGAAGGTATCTAACAGGGTAGCCAACACAGGAGGGACAACTGAAGGTTTAGGAGAATCCATCTGTAACAACTCATAATATCTCTTCTGTACATCTGAAACTTGAGATCAATCCCATTTGTAATGCTGCAACATGCGCAGGACCATGTCACCAAAGGAAAGTTCTTCAAAAGGAGAATCAGGACTAACAGATTTCTCCTCCCCAGACCCATAATCTGGAGGCGAAGGCAATTGGAAGGATTAGGCCAAGGAATCAGCCTCAGAATCAGAATTCCCAGCCAAAGACTCTAGGTCCCTAGCCCTCTTAGGGGGTAGAAGACCAAGGAAGAGGAGGAGGAACCAAAACTCCCTGAGAAGGCTTCAATGCCATCAAGGCATTGAACAAACCATGAGTGAAGACCTGCCATTACCTCTGTGGCTCCCTAGAAGCAGGCACCACATGCTTAGTTATTTGCCTTTTCTTCACAGGGACATCCACTCTGACTAAACACAGAGGTTTGGACCCCTGCATGGATTCAATTAAGGTACCAGGTACCTCTTCCCGTACATGAAACCCCCCTAGGCCACTCAGAAATAATCAGCCTTGGTTCCTCCTCAGCATCCACATTAGACATTTGCAAGGCCCCCGAGAATGTGCAGAAAGCATGGTCTATTCTGGCCTCTGAGAAAGTCACAGCAGAGGAAACTGAAGGTAACAACAAGCGGTCCTCAGGGTTCTCACTCACCTCAAGAGACCCATCCAGTGGAGGCTGGACAGTTGCAAACTCAGGCCTAGGTTTCATGGCTGTACCTCTGGGTAAGTGGATTCTGCCATTGTACCTTGGGCCAACAGATTTGAGATGTTGGTTCTCAATGAAAGTGGAAAGTAAAGAAAGGCAACTACATAAGGTCTTGGGAACAAAAGCCTTGACAGATGGAACATTACTTGTGGTCGTGGGATGCAGCTAAGCAAAACAGGCACCTATTGTGGTGGTCTTTATGGAGAATGTGCTTCCCATACTGACATTTCCCTTTCGTAGATGACATGTAACCCAGTAAACAATATAAGGAAAAGAAAAAGGAACTCCAATGGGGTATTTATCTAAAAAAAAGTACGCTTGGTAATACCAGGAAAGCGAAAGGTGTTTAGACGGATTACGACAACTCATTCGGATGGTGGCAAAGAAGTTCTGAGTTGGGAGTGGATGTACTATGCCCTACACTTGCACAGGCAGAATATGACTGAAGTATGAAACTCCCTAGATAACAAAAAAAGAAGTTATGTCTTACCATAACGTTCCATCTGTATTGTTGATCCTCATTCAGTCCTTACGTATGGGGTATTGGTTCTGACCTCGGAATCGAGCCGGCCATATTCCAAGCTTGCGTCAGCTACAAACTCTCAAGCTAAAACTCTTACCCAGAATTCCCCTCTCCCTGTTACCTCAGATTGAGTTTGCAAGTCAAAAGAAGGTAGAGGCTACCTCTGGTCAAATGACCTTATAGAACCAGATGGTGAGATCCACTAGAAGCCACAGGAGGGGGAAGGAGGGAGGGTCATAATGACTGAACGAGGATCAACAATACGGATGGAACGTTATGGTAAGACAGAACTTCTTTATCTGATATTGTTAATCCTCATTCATTCCTTACATATGGGACAGAGTCCCCAGTTACCTTTATTCATGGGAGGCTCTCATGGAAGGACATTCCTAAGCACCATAGAACCAAAAGATGCTCTTCCCCTGGAGGCCAAATCCAATTTGTAATGATTGATGAAGGTATGAGGGGTAGCCCAAGTTGCAGCTGCACAAATGTCATGTAAAGAAGCTCTGGCATGGAAGGCAGGAGAAGTCGCCACCGACCTTGTAGAATGAGCCTTTATGGTAGTAGGTAATGGAATATTACACTGTCTATAAATGAAGGTCACAGAGTCTTTCAACCATTCAGCCAATGTGACCTTAGCAACAGCACATCCTAATCTAGGTCCAGAATAGGCCAAAAATAACTGGTCTGACTTACGAGAGGCCTTAATCCTGTTCAAGTAGAAGCAAATTTGCCTGTGAATATCTAGGGTATGTAGGCAATACTCTCCTTTGTGTGAATAGTTGGGGAAGAAAACTGGCAATTCAATGGTTTGATTAATGGACATTTCAGAGATAGTACAGTTGTGCACACTTACCATAAATGTAGATGTTTGAGTGTATTCACTGTTGCAGTCATTACATTTAGGTAATCCTGCTGACAGGTTGCCCTCAGCTGGCCTGAATTCCAAAGTCTTGGGTCCTACATCGGCTGCTGTCGCTGCTTCCCTGACGTCAGGTCATCAGGGGTATAAAAGAAGCACACCATTTTCTTTAGTTTTTCTTGACCCAGGTGTCAGGTGCCCCAAAAAGGGTTGCCAAAATTTATATATGTAAAATTACATGCACCAATATAAGATTTACCTTCATCTACAAGCAAATACACCACAAAGGTTCCATCAGAAGAAAAGGGGGATGGCAGGTGGGTAACCTGGACTGCAACAGTGAATACACTCAAACATCTACATTTATGGTAAGTGTACACAACTGTACTATGTTCTTCATGTCTCACTGTTGCAGTCATTACATTTGGGTAGAATCCCAAAGCTAAGGTTGGGAGGCTGGAGCTAAACAGCATTAGGAGCGGCTATGAGGCCCTGCAGAACTGCAGTGGCAAAGCCTGCCCTGGATTTAGAGTAGAATGGCAGATGATAGTGCTCTGTAAAGGTGTGCACTGAACTCCAGGTAGCAGCCTTTAAAATGTCCTTGGTAGGTACTCCCCTGAGAAAGGCTGCTGAAGTGGCTGCAGCTCTGGTTGAGTGTGGCCTAATGCCCTTAGGTACTGGCTTGCCATGGTGTACGTAGCAGAAAGGAATGCAGTGGCCTATCCACTTTGAAATAGTCTGCTTTCAGATAGCCTTTCCTTGTGATCCTGCAGCATATGTCACTAGTAATTGCTCTGTCTTTCTGAAAACTTTGGTTCTGTCCAAGTAGAATCTAAGCTGTCTGTGTACGTCCAAAGAATGCAGAATTCTCTCCCCCTTGTTCTGTGGATTTGGATAAAAGGTTTGCAGGTGAATAGTTTGGTTGACAGCCACACTGGACACCACCTTAGGCATAAATGTTGGGTTTGTCCTCAGAGAGACCCTGTCTGGATAAAAAATGATAAAAGGTTCCACCAGCCATGAGTGCCTGTAGCTCTGAAACTCGTCTTGCAGAAGTTATTGCTAGGAGCAGAGCTGTTTTCCAAGATAAAAACTTTATATCAGCAGTAGCAGATGGCTCAAAAGGAGGCAGGGTGAGTTTTTCCAAGACATAGTTGAGGTTCCATGCAGGCATTGGTGCTCTCCTTGGAGGTCTTAAATGTTCAGCTCCTCTGAGGTACTGCTTTAATAAGGGATGAGAAAAGATTGGTGGCTCTACATTGTAATGAGCCAAAACGGCAGAGGCATGAATTTTAATAGATGAAAAAGATCGGCCTTTGTCCAGCATCTCAGTTAAGTATTGCAAAATCTGAGGAATATTTGGCACAGCTGTATCAGTTCCTTGTGCCTGGTCCCAAGCACAGAATCTCTTCCATTTTCCAGCATAAGATTTTCTAGTACTAGGCCTTCTGGCTTCCAAAATGATATCCATCACAGCTTTACTGAGAGGTGTGTTTTGTATGACTACATTATTTGCCATGCTGTCAGGTTTAAAGTTCTGAGTTGGCTGTTCAGGATCTGACTGTTTTGCTGGGACAGTAGCTGAGTTATTTGAGGTAGGGTCCAAGCTGGGCATTGAGACAAGCTCCTTAGAATTGGATACCAGTACTGGCGGGGCCAGTCTGGGGCAATCAGTATCATCCTTGGCTTCTCCTGTCTGACCTTTAGGAGTACCTTGGGGAGGAGAAGAAGAGGGGGGAATGCATATACTGATAGGTTTTTCCAGCTGAAAGATAGGGCGTCCACTTTCCATGCTTGTCTGTGACAAATCCTTGTGCAGAATCTTTTTAGTTGGTAGTTGTGAGAGGAGGCAAATAGATCTATGTCCGGGCATCCCCATTTTCTTGTTATCATACTGAAGACTTGTGGGTCCAGGTGCCACTCGTGGGGATCCATGAGGTTTCTGCTTAGTTCGTCTGCCAGAGTATTTTTCCTTCCTGGCAGGAATTGTGCCTGCAGATGTACTTGGTAAATCAATGCTGTGTCCCACAAAGTCATGGCTAGTCTGCAAAGGGAGGGGGGGGGGTAAGAATGTTTTCCCCCCTGCTTGTTTATATACCATATGACCATGGTGTTGTCTGTCTTTATCAGTAGTTGTCCTGGATGAAGTAGGTCCTTGAAGGCTGTCAGGGCATTTTGAACTGCTAGCATCTCTTTTTGATTGATATGTAGATGCATTTGGTTTGAGGTCCATGTGCCCTGAATGCATCTTCCTGCCATGTGGGCCCCTCAGGCATAATCTGATGCATCCGTTGTTAGTGTCTGCTTGGCTGGGGGTAATGTAAATGGCTGTCCCTTGTTTTGGTGACAAGCCTTTGCCCACCATCGAAACTCCTGTTGCAGGCAGGGAATGTGAGTAATCATAGTTTCCAGGCTGTGGCAATGTCGAGTCCAAACACTTTTTAGGTACCATTGACGTTTCCTCACAAGCAGTCTTGCATATGGAATTAGCAGAATGCAGGATGCCATGAAGCCCAAAACCTGCAGAATTTTTCTTGCAGATAACTGGGCCTTTGTTGCCAACATTTTGAAATGGGTAGTCAGTTGCCTTTGTTTGTCTGGCATGAGATAAGCCATCTGGGCAGTTGTATTTAAGCTTGCACCCAGGAATATTATCTCTTGAGAGGGTACTAGTTTTGATTTCTTTTCATTGACTGTGTACCCTAGGCATGTTAGAAGTCTTTTCACAAACGCCAGATGCTGTAGAAGAATGTCCTTGTTCTCTGCTTGAATTAGACAGTCGTCCAAGTAAGGATATATTTGTATTCCTCTTTGTCTGCAGAATGCAATTACTGGTACCAGGCACTTTGTAAAGACCCTGGGCGCAGTAGATAAGCCAAAGGGCAGTGCAGAGAATTGGTAATGCATTGAGCCAGCCTTGACTCTGAGGTATCTTCTGCATATTTTTCTGATTGGGACATGCAGGTATGCCTCTTTTAGGTATAAAGTCATAAGCCAAGCGTTCTTGCCCAACATGGGCAGAAGCTGCTGCAAGTCAACATCTTGAATTTTGGTATATCCAGGAATGTGTTCAAAATAGATAGGTCCAGTACTGGCCTCCAGGCCTTGTCCTTTCTGGGTACCAAGAACAGTCTTGAGTAAAATCCTTGCCCCTGCTCTTGCTCTGGTACTTGTTGAATGGCCCCCGTGTCCATGAGGGATGAGACTTCTTTTTATGCCTCTGTCCATTGATTTTTTGGCAGATCTGGCCAGCCGTTTGCCTTTGGCAGGGTATGGAAATGGAACTTGTAGCCTTGTGACACGATATTTAGGATCCACTTGTCCTGCGTTATAATGTGCCAATTTTGAGAAAAAAGTGCTAATTTTCCCCCTAAGGGTGCTGCCAGGAGATAATTGCTTGGTGCAGGCAGGGGGAAGTCATTGGGACTGTTTCCTGTATGGTTGTGATTTGTCTTCTCCAACTTTGGAGGTAGAAGCCCCCCATTGCTTTGAGCGGTATGAACCTTGCGCCTGGGATCTGCCTCTAGGGCATCTGGATCTGCCCCTTTGAGGTCTGTCTGACACAGGAAAGGACCAATTCTTTGTTGGCCAGTCTCTACTAAACCTAGGTGGCTGTACTTGTACAAAAATCTTTGCATAGATTTAGCTTTGTCCTCCATTTTCTTTAACACCTCTTCTGCCTTAACACCAAACAAATTATCATGCTGTAAAGGCACATCTAATAATTTAACTTTAACATGATCAGGCAGATTTTGTTCCTTTAACCAAACATGCCGCCTAATTACAGAACCTGTAACTGCAGCCCTGCAGGAGGCCTCTAAAGAATCAAACCCACATTGCAAAGTATGCTTTCCAACTTGTTCAGCTGCATGCAATAACTCCTGCATTTCCTTGTTTTCTCCACATTCAGAGTTTAACAACATATTCTGTTTAAGCAATGCCATGACATGTTGCTGATATTTGAGCATATGAAACTGACAGTTTAAGGCCCTTATAGCCAAGGTAGCAGATGTGTAAACATTTTTCCCCATCTATCCAGTGCCCTAGAATCTTTGTCAGAGGGGGTAGGGTTTTTTGCAGCAGAAGCCTTAACTCCTTTGGGACCCTGAGAAATAGTTTCTGGGTCTGCAGCAGGAGTTTTGAAAAGGAATTTATGAGAGTCAGGAATCCTGTAATATCTGTCAGGCTTAACAGGAGCTGGAGGTAAGGAGTCAGGAGTAAGACTAGACTCCGAAAACACATCATCTACAGTGTCTAACACAGGTGGGATGGCTAGTGGCTTGTGTTGAGGTAGTAAAAGGAAATCCCAGAGCCTCTTTTTAGATTCTGAAAAGTCTTGGCTCTCCCAGTGGAAATGCTCCCTCATGGTATGTAAGGTTTCTCCAAAAGAATAGTCCTCTGGAGGAGAAGCTGAAGGTATAGATTCTTCAGCATCAGAATCCTCATGGGGGAACAGAATGTTCCTGATCAGAAGAGGAATCAGAAGAAATGGAAACCTGATCTGAAGATTCATAGTCAGTCTCTTGCCTAGGCCTCTTATCAGGAGGGGGATGGGAACCCCTAATCAAGGTAATCAAGTCTTCAGCCATTTTGAGCATATGTTTTTTGGGCATAGAGGCCTGACCACGTGGCTCTTGAGTTTGTTTCTTTGCTTTGGAAGGTGCTTTAGTCTTTGCCTTTGAAGCTGAAGTCGATTTGATGTAAAGATGTTTAGGTCTGTATACACCCTCAGAAGCCGGTGCCTGCTCAGCGGCTCCGGACCCATCTGAAGGGATAATATCCGAGGCTCCAATACCTTGAGTTTCCAGTGGCATGGCCGACTCTACGTGGGAGTCAGTAGCGGCCTGCGACTCTGAAGTAGCGGCCGTCAGGGGCTGCGAAAGTGCCTCACTGAGAACCGGCGACTGGCTTAGGAGAAGCTTCGTCATTGGTTTTGGGCCTCGGTTGACTATCTCTTTCCTTTTCTTTGCGTTTCTTGTGAACTCCGGTAGTCGGATGGCTATCTGCCGACATTTCTGGATAATTAAACCAGCGATCAAAATAGTTGAAAGCAAAATCATACCGGCGCTTAATAGTGCGTTGGTTAAATCTAGCACAAAATCGACAACCAGAAACATTGTGATCAGGGGCTAGGCAAGGAATATAGTAAGAATGAAAATCCTTATGAAGTATTTGCTTCCCACAAGAAATACAATTATTAACTTTTTCTGACATCGGTCTGGAGCAAGAAAAATGTTTCCCCAATGGGGTACTTAGCTTTATTGAAGACTTCGGATCTGAAACTCGAACACGAAAATCTCGGGAGTCGGCCGACCGGCACTTGCGAACTGCTTCTGCTTCAGGCACCGCGCGGCAAGAAAGACTAAAGAAAATGGCGTCGGCTGCTTCTTTTATACCCCTGATGACCTGACGTCAGGGAAGGAGTGACAGCAGCCGACGCAGGACCCAAGACTTTGGAAGTCAGGCTGGCTGAGGGCAACCTGCCAGCAGGATTGCCCAAATGTAATGACTGCAACAGTGAAACACGAAGAACATCAATTTTGGCAGAAAGGAAGGATTAGTTCTCAATGACACTCTATCTCTATGAAAAATCAAATATGGACTCTTGATGCATAAGGCTTGAAGCTCAGAAATATGTCTGGCAGAAGTAATGGTTACTAAAAACAAGGTTTTTCATGACAAGTATTTGAGGTCGCAAAAATAAGCTGGTTCGAAAGGTGGCATTGTCAAAGCTTTTAGAACTAATGACAGATCCCATGGTTGAGTAGGTTCTCTAAAGGGGGGGTTTAGATGATTCACACCTTTTATGAAAGTCTTTCATAATTTGTGTGACATAAGAGAGGAGTCTTGGACACCATCATGGAAATTAGATATTGCAGCCAAATGAACTCTAATGGTAGAGGCTGATAGACCGGATTGAAAAAGAGTGGCTAGATACGCCAGTACTATCGACACTAGCAGTGAAAAAGGATCTACCTGTTTTTCTTTTAGCCAAAAAGTAAATTTTTTTCACTTACTTAGATAAGTAATTCTGGTGGAAGACTTATGAGATGCAATACGAATGTCACGTACTGGCAAAGAAAGATCATTCTGCCTGGCAATCAAGGGAATTGGAGGAGCCAAGCTGTGAGCTTCAGGCTGTCCAAGTTGGGGTGAATCAGATTCTGTGGATGGGAGATCAACCCCCGGGTTGGATGGAGAATCCAGGTTGATCTAGCAGGTGAGGCCAAAGGAAGGGGAACCCAATCTGACGAGGCCAATATGGCACAATGAGGATCACTTTGCTCTTCAACCAGTGGGCTTTCTTCAGAAACTGGGGAATGAGGGGGGAGAGGTGAAAATGCATAAAGTAGACCCAAGGGTCAATCGTGGACTACAGCATCCCTGAGTGACTGTCCCAGAGGGGGAATCAGGGCGAAATAGTTGCTGCATTTGTAGTTGGTCGGGGATGCAAGGAGGTCGCAGCAAGGAAGACCGCAGCATTTGAAAATCTCTGCCTCTATCATGGGATTCAGGGACCACTCATGAGGTTGTAAAATACACCTGCTGAGTCTGTCTGCTATCACATTGGAACTCTCGGGAATGTGCGTTTCTAGAAGAAAATGGTTGGTAGCCATCGCCCATTGTCATATCCTCATGGCCTCTCGACAGAGTGGGTAAGATTTGTTTCCCCCCTGTTTGTTGATGTACCAGACCACCGCCATGTTGTCTGATTGTATCGCAATAGTCCCAGATGGCAGCAGGTGATGGAATGCTTGTAACCCCAGAAGCACCACCCTCAGCTCTAGAACATTTATATGCAGATGGGCCTCCATTTCGGACCAAGTTCCTTGGACTGTCTGTCCCTGACATAGCCCCCCCCACCCCATCAGGGAGGCATCTGTGGTCACTGTAGCCTTGGGTTGTTGGGGGGAGAAGAGGCGAGACCATTGTGACGGGTTTTGGGTCATCCACCAATTTAAATCCTATTTGCACCTGTGAGTTACCCGAATCATGGCTGAAAGAGGGTACTGAAAGAGATACCATTGGGTGAGCAGCAGCCATTGTAGAAGCCTCATGTGAAACCTGGCCAGGGGGACAATGGTGATGGAGGCTGCCATGGAACCCAACAACTGTAGAACAGAGTGAGCTGTGGATTTCTCCCTTGAAAGGATTGGGATCAGTTGTTGCTTTATCCTTAGAATTCTGTGCTCTGGAATGGATGCTCTGCAATCCTTTGTATTCAAGATGACCCCTATGAATTCTGTGGACTGAGATGGGGTGAGATTGGATTTTTCCCAGTTTATGGTTATGCCTAGCCTTTCTGCAGAAAGGAAAGGTGGGGTGGGAGGGTGGCCTAATGGTTAAGGTGTTTGCCTTACAAACACAAGGTGCAGGGTTTGAGTCTCACAAGGGATAATTGGCTAGGCTTAAAATGGCTCGCAAGGGCAGTTAGCTTAGTACTAATCTATGAACCTATGAGTATGCCGGGGCTTCTTCCAATAGATGTCTGGTGGGGTGGAGATGAGCCAGTCGTCTAGGTATGGAAACACTCAGAATCCTTGTAGTCGCAAGTGAGCTGACACGACTACCGTGCACTTTGTGAACACTCTGGGGGTGTAGACAGTCCGAAGGGCAGTACTCTGAACTGGTAGTGACTGGCTCCCACATGGAAGTGAAGGAATCTTCTTGATGGCCTGTCCACTTTTATGTGGTAGTACTCATCTTGAAGATCTATCGAGCACATCTAATCATCTTTTTCCAAAAGCGGAAGGATAGACAGTATTGTGACCATCCGGAATTTTTGTACTCTTACAAACTTGCTCAATATGCTGAGATCCAAAATTGGTCTCCAGTCCCCGGTTTTCTTCGGCACCAAAAATAGTCTTGAGTAGAATCCGGATCCTATCTGGTCTGGAGGGACTATTTGGATGACTCTTTTTCTTAGCAGCTTTGATATCTCTAATGCTGCTTCTTCCCTTTGACTGGGTGGAACGTCGGGTAAGTTTGTTGGGGGAGCAGGACAAAGATTGAAGGGAATATGATAACCTCTGGTTATTATCCTTTGTATCCGAGAATCGGTGGTGATGGTTAGCCAGGCAGAAGGGTGCAAAGAGAAACGACCCCCAACCACTTCCAGAGGAAACCAGTTGAACCGCTCTTCAGGTGCGCTGGTAGGATTGGCCAGAGAAAGAGTCCCTGGAACCCTGGTTATGCAGACCCCCCCTCTGCCCCGAAAAGGGCGTCTTCCCTGTGGGTTTTCCCCTCTGCCTCTAGGGGAGAACTCGGCCTGTGTGTCACGGAAAGGAACTTTTGACTTTTTGTACCATATCTTCCCACTCTTCTGGTTTCTGGAGAAAGCCCGTTGAGGGGAAGAATAACGGACACCCATGGCAGAAAGGGTCTTACCATCCTGTTCACATCTGGCCAGTGTGCTTTTAACCTTGGGTCCAAACAATGAAGAGGCTTCGATGGGAGCATTGAGAAAGGAAGCCTTGAAAGGTTCCACGAAATTACACAAGCGCATCCAGGCGTGTTGTCTCAGAACAATGCCTGAACTTGCCGCTCTAGCTGCTCCTTCTGATGCATGAGATATCAGGCACATGGAGGAGTTAGATATCAATTCAATGGTGGCTAGCTGAGAGGTCACTTTGTCACGGACCTCATCAGACATGGCACCAGCCAAAGTTTCAGAGAACATTAGGGGTGATTGTACCAACAATCCTCAGTCTAACAGCGTAGAAGCGTCTGGTGCATATAATTTCACTACATTGCCTGCAGGGTCAGGAGGACCCGGTCGTCCCTCTGCCGATTTCCAACAGCAGATGAGAGCCAACTATGGGGCAGGAACTGGAGTCATCGACGATTTATGAACGGAAGGTATCTGACCCCTGGGGGCTGCTTCTTTTCTAACATCGAATATACCACCAGTGGTGGATTCTATTTCAAAGTCTTGTAACCTGAATCAGTGGTTGAATCGTTCTATTTCTTTTTACGAATCTAATAGCATTAACAGTACAGAACAAGGTACGTCAGTAGATATAGATTTACCTAGTAAATTAAATATGCTTGACCAGAAACTCATTAAATTAAGGAAAATCCAACTAGAGGTAGCATATTTTGGAGAATTTCAACACTCTAAAGTAGTACCTAAAGGCCTCAGATCTTGGCAATACCCTACGGGGTTAGTGGAGGGTTGTGCTTTCTACTTGGACCTAATCCAGCTTTTTGATAGACATGGTTTTGAACTTCTTAAGTTAATATGTAAACATTACCAATTGGCTGCTGATGAATTGACTACAGATTTAAAGTGGAACCTGTGTGTTGAGAGACAGCCTTACAAGACTATCTGCAAATATATAGAGCTGAGTATATTTTTCTGTATTATTCTGTATTATAGAGCTAAATTGTTGCTTAGATATCTGTTGTCTTACTGTTCTGCAAATATATAGAGATCAGTATATATTTTTTTGGTTTTATAATTTGCACTCTGATTCCTCGCATCTCTGTTGAAACTGTCTTCCCCACCCCACCCTCATTTTGGTTTCTATAGCTTGTGTGTTGTTAACTCAAGGTTCCCTTAATTTTACTTAATAGCAGCAGCCTGCATTTAAAACGGAACCTGTGTGTTGAGAGACAGCCTTACAAGACTATCTGCAAATATATAGAGCTGAGTATATTTTTTCTGTATTATTCTATATTATAGAGCTAAATTGTTGCTTAGATATCTGTTGTCTTACTGTTCTGCAAATATACAGAGATCAGTATATATTTTTTTGGTTTTATAATTTGCACTCTGATTCCTCACATCTCTGTTGAAACTCCCCCCCCGTTCTTGGTTGTAGTTAGTTTAAATTTGGTGGCTTTTGCAGTGCCCGCCCCACTGTAGATTTGATCTAGGACACTCCCCCAGTCCCATCTCTTTACCGCATTCTACCTAATAAACCCTTTCTGCACTTGCTTTTAGTCCTTTTTTAAATTTAATTAAATTTTTTCAAACTGTGTGTGGACTAATATTGCTACATACTCAAGTGTGCCAGCTTGCACTGCATGTGAATTGTTTTTACTACTGTTTTTGCTACTTTTCTGAAAAAAAAAAAATTGTAAGCCTGTTTCCTACCTTTCCTGTAATTAGTGTTCCAGATACAGATTTGCTGTATCCAGGACTATTTGTAAGCTTCTGAGCCCCCCAAGCATTTCTGTGTTTGAGGGAAGCCTTCTAGCTTATCAGTGGGAGTGGTAAGCACTAGGTAACCTGTCTACCACATAAGGAGTGGTTCTGGCCCAGAATTTGTAGTTATTGGCCATTTGGGCGGTCTTCCATCTCTCTCAACTTTCTGATTTGAAGGCCTGCATTTGCACTTGTTTCTGTCCTGTAACTCCTGGGCCCATCTCATTTGCTCACTCAAAAAAAAAAAATCTGCTTTTACTGTATTTGTGTTTCTTCCTACTTTATTTTGCTTTTGCGTCATCTTAAAAGTACTCAATTGTATTTATTACTGCTTGGTGTAACTCATTCTAAGCCTTTTAGTTTAAGCACTTGGGCTTCAGACCAGTTGTTTTACATTAAGAAGGTTTGTGGTCTGCACTGTAGTGGCAGAACAGGTAGCTTACATCCTTCTAAGTTGGGAACTGCTGATTGATGGCTCAGTGTCTGTTATTCTAAAAGTGTATTAATTCTGGTTTAAGCACTTGGGCTTCAGGTCAGTTATTTTACATTAAAAGGATTCATGGTCTGCACTCTTGTGGGAGGAGAGGCTGGACTCTGCCCTTCTGAGCTGGGGATTTCTGGTTAAAGGCTTATAGTGCCCTGCATATTTGAACTGCTTTTTACTGAAATTGGTACACCTTGTTTGTTGTAGCATAGACTAGATCCAGGCCTGCTGAATCTAGCTTTGTTTGTATAACTTGAGCACTAATCCAGGCATTCTTTAAAGTATTAAATTGTATTTATTACTGCTTGGTAGTAACTTGATTAAAGTGTAGCTATCATTCTAATTCTTTTGGATTAAGCACTTGGGCTTCAGACCAGTTGTTTTACATTAGGAAGGTTTGTGGCCTGCACTGTGGTGGCAGGACAGGTAGCTTTCATCCTTCTAAGTTGGGAACTGCTGACTGAGGGCTCAGTGTCTGTTATTCTAAAAGTGTATTAATTCTGGTTTAAGCACTTGGGCTTCAGGCCAGTTGTTTTACATTAAGAAGGTTTGTGGTCTGCACTGTAGTGGCAGAACAGGTAGCTTACATCCTTCTAAGTTGGGAACTGCTGATTGAGGGCTCAGTGTCTGTTATTCTAAAAGTGTATTAATTCTGGTTTAAGCACTTGGGCTTCAGGCCAGTTATTTTACATTAAAAGGGTTCGTGGTCTGCACTCTTGTGGGAGGAGAGGCTGGACTCTGCCCTTCCGAGCTGGGAATTTCTGGTTAAAGGCTTACAGTGCCTGCATATTTGAACTGTTTCTTACTGAAATTGATGCACCTTGTTTGCTGTAGCATAGACTAAATCCAGGCCTGCTGAATCTAGCTTTGTATGCTTGCTGTTTGTTTGCTTGTTATTTCCCTGAAACGCTAATTCCACCTAAAACGCGGCTTTTCAGCTCTTCTGTGGATCCCTAGTGATATCTGCATTGCTTACTGTACTTATTTCCTTGTTTCACTTGAAAGAAAGTTACTGTTTGTCGTTTTTGCATTTAAGTTACCTGTAACACATTGCATTTAAGTTACGTGGCACTTGCTCACTAAAGCAATTATATAAGTCAGCACTAAAAAATTAAAAGCACTACACCCTCACAAACTCCCCTTGAGTACCTTGTTCCCCATTGGCCCTTTTTTTCAATTATAAAGGAATTCCCCAATACTATTCTAGCATGTCCAAAGGTCAGTTGTCAATCTCCTGTCCGGTCCAGCTGGTGAATCTGGGAATCTTGAGGCAATGTTACATCTGCCTCATGTACACAGACAACCCCCTCCTCCTCCCAACAAATTCCAACACATGTGAGAGATGCAACCATATAGCCATACTGGAGGCTAAGCTCTCTCAACTCAGTACTGGCAAAACCAGTCAGGAGGAGAAGGAAACCACACTCACTACAATTCCAGTCTCACATAGACCTACCACGACAGCAAACCAAACACATAAACACACAAAAACATACTTGGAGGCTCTAAATAAAAATCTGCCTAAGCAGCAGAGACCTCCAAAGCAGACACCCAAGCAACCACTACCCCAAAACAAAACACGTGCAACACATAGCTCACAAAGCCAGTGTGCCGAACAGTCACAGCCCTTAAGGCTAAACAACATACCTGATACACTTGTAATAGGTTACGCTATCATCAGGCACACTGACGTCCCACTCACCAGGCTGAACAAGGAGAAGGTCACGGTGAGCTGCCTGTCGGGCACTAGGATCCGCCACATAACACAAGCACTCAGGTCACTCCAAGGCATGTACAAATATGACTCAGTCATTGTCCATGCTGGTGTGAATGACCTGAGACGTACCTCCCTGGACTACATGAAAAGAGACATAGAGGAGCTCTCTGAGCATGTAGCCCAGGCCGATATGACCCTGACCTTGAGTAGCATCTTACCCTCGCCAAGAATGATGCCACAATATGAAGACAAGATGATCAATTTCAACAATTGGCTTAAGTATTGGTGTCATTCAAAGGGGATCCAATGCCTGTCAGCCTGGGATGACATGCTGGACAAGCCATGATGCTTCGCTAGGGACGGCTTGCACCTGTCACCCCTGGGCTTTCGGATATTGGCAAAGGCTCTTGCTACCCCCATAGTGCCTTTCTTAGGCAAGGCTCAAAAGACAAACCCACCTCCATAGGTATCACAAGGGATAAGAAACTAAGAGTAATGCTACTCAACGCCAGAAGTCTAAACCTCAAGATGCATGCACTCGAAACTCTCCTTAGCATGGAGAACATCGATATCTGTGCAGTAACAGAAACCTGGTTCAAGGCTCCCAAGAGCACCCCAGCACTACCAGGTTATACCTCATACCATGCTTTTCAGCCCCAAAACTTGGACTGAACCACAAAAGGAGGGGGAGTATCAATATTTGTCAAAGATACCCACACTTCCAGGTTGGTGGCACAGCACGAAGCATCAGAGACTATCCATGTGCAACTAACAGTGGGTAAAACTGCCTTCCAGTTTAATAGCCTGCTACAGACCACCCTCCCAAACCCAGGAACCCCACTCGGCCTTCCTGAGAACACTGGAAAATATGAAGGTCTCTCCAAACATCATTATATTGGGCGACTTCAACTACCCAAACATAGACTGGGAGCATTACTCTAGCTCCAACACCCTAGCCCAAAGGTTCCTAGAATTTATAAACTCAAATGCTATGGAACAACTTGTTACCACTCCCACAAGAGGGGAAAACATACTGGACCTGATCATCACCAACATGGGGACTCTATGCTTCAGACCAGAAGTGTATCCCTCACTGGTAAGATCAGACCATAAACTAATTTCACTGGATATTCACATCCCGACTCCACCCCCTGCCCTGAAAACCACAGTGAAAAACTTCTCTAAAGCAAATTTCACACTCCTCAAAACCGAGGTGGAATCCTTCAAAGCCCCCGGGCCTGTGGAAAATATGGCACAGACCACAGAATCCTTTATAAACGCATTTTATGAACACCTTCAGGAATGCATGGATCATGCAATCCCAAATAAAACCAAGACCCAATCCTCCAAAGGTAGATGTCCTGTCTGGTGGACCCCAGCCATAAACAAACTATACAACAGAAGAAGGAAACTACTACATGATAGAGCAAAATCCCAAAAAGGGAAGGCATCTCTGATCAGTATTAGCAAAAAACTACGGGCACTCATAAAATCGTCTAAGGCCAGCTTTGAGAGAAAAATTGTACAGGACACTAAGGATAATCACAAGGCTTTCTTTAGTTATGTTAGGAACCTGGGTGGGAATTCCCAGATATGCTCAGAATCAGTCCACAATGACAAAAAATACACCGAACCCACAGACATTGCCACCGCAAACTTCTCCCCCCCTCCCCACCAAAAGGGCAAATATCTATCCCAGCAGAGTGCTGCCCCCCCCTCACATCTCAGATGCACAGGTAAGAGCTGCCCTCTCCAAAGCAAAAACACAGCATCAATGGGACCAGACGGTGTCCCGGGCTGCATCCTACATGAACTCCAAGAAGAGCTAAACCCAAACATAAAACTACTGTTCAGTCTCAGCCTTACTACAGGATATGTACCCAAAGAGTGGCGTACAGCAACAGTGGTCCCTCTCCACAAAGGTGGTGCCTCAACGGATCCTGGAAACTATTGCCCCATAAGCCTGACTAGCTTGGTCTGCAAAGCTATGGAAAGGATCAACATGGACCTCATAAATAAAGATATTGGGGACCTACAGACACTGGATCCTACCCAGTTCGGCTTTGTTAAGGGCAGATCCTGCTTCTTAAACTTGGTTGATTTCTTTGAAACAGTCACCAAGGCCATTGACGAGGGGAAGGTGGTCCACACAGCCTACCTGGACCTCGCAAAAGCCTTCGATACAATACCCCACTTGGGCATTATAGATAAGCTCACCAGCTTAAATATAAACCCCTATGTCACTAGATGGGTTGCAAACTGGCTCAAGGACAGAACCCACATGGTTAGAATTGCTGGAGCCATGTCAGACTCCAAACCAGCTACAAGTGGCATCCCACAAGGCTCAGTCCTGGGACCTCTCTTGTTCGGTATATATTTCTCGGAGGTACAGGCCAACACGGAAGGACTGTGGCTGACCAAGTTCGCAGATGACTGCAAACTGGGCACCACAATCGACTCTCCAGCCGACACAAGCATCCTCCAAAAGGGCCTCATAGAAACCGACAACTGGTGCCAGAGCCATGGCCACAAGCTAAACGCCAAAAAGTGTATAGTCATCCCCTTTAGCAAAAACAAATTGCCCACATATTACCACATAGGTGGTAATCCATTAAGTACAGAAGAAGTAATTAGGGACCTGGGGACCCAAGTTGATAGCAATCTCTCATTTGACAACCACGTGGCCAAAGTGGTTAGAAAAACATTTTATATAGCCCACCTAATCATGAAGGGATTCACATCTAGGTCAGGGGAGGTCATCGTGCCTCTTTACTCATCCCTCATCAGGCCCATAATTGAGTACAATGCCCCTTTTGGGATGTACCTTACCAGACACCTGCAGCAACTGGAAAGACCCCAAAAGTACCTCACCAAGAGGATCAAAGGGCTCAAACAGATGCCATATGCTGCCCGGTTAAAGAAACTCCAGCTCTACTTAGTGGCATACCGCCTGCTCAGAGGCGATGTGTGTCTGACGTATAAAGCCATGTCCATCCCGGAATTAATGGACATGCTGCACCTCAGAAAATCCAAATCCCATCGAGCTACACACTCGAGAGACTTGAACCTCAGCACTGAAATAAATAGGACATGCTGGAGGGACAGATTCATAATCCAGAGGCTCCCTTCACTCTGGAATAAAATCCCAGTCCAGGTTAGGCAAAGTACCTCACTGACTCTCTTCAAGAGGAATCTTGATGAGTGGATGGGAGATCGTAGGTTTTCCCCGGGTATCACTTCTGTGTCACTTAGACAGAGGCACAGTATACTAACCTCGAAAAAGGGCATAGCAAAATTAATTTAAAATGGGTGGCGAAAGCCAAACACACTCTGGCTAGGCTTATAAATGCCCTAGGGCAGATAGCCTAGTATGAACCTATGAACCTATGAATAAGCTGGACGAGGAGATTAAGAATGATCCTAATTTTTTGAGGTATAGGTATGACTATGAACGTTTGTTTACTAGAATCGACCAACATATATCCAAAATTACAGCAAATAAGATCAAGAAACTACATAGGGACGTGAAAGCATAGAAAGATGGGGTGGCTTATCCTAAGCCCCCCAAGTCCCAAGGGAATTATTTGGCTTTTCCAACATGTCAGTTTGACGAAACTAATAACAATACTGGCCTGAGAACAAGTTTAAACACTCATGGACAGGAGAGTCTACCTGAAGATGCCAATGGTCAAGCAGACCAGGTCTGATGCAGTGAACGCCTAGCATCTCAGAACAGGTCCAATAACCTTCCAGTAGAAACAGAGAGTTCAAATTTTCGGAACTCAGCCTTGACTCTATCGCAGTCCCAAAGTCGGAAATCCAGGAACAGGTCCAGGAACAGGAGGAACTAGGCCTGATTAAAGCAGGTCATGATATATCCTCCCTGAGTTCTTGTAACATAATAATGAATACTGGCCAGGATTTCAAGATATATAATTTTTCGGACTTTGTCTTCACTGAATCTCTAGTGGATTTATTGGCGAAAGGTCTTTCCCTTCATACCTTCCAAGACGGCGAATCTGGCTCAAACATTGATCGACTTGACACTGTTTGTGAGAAAACAAAACTTACAGCTACTATTAGGAGATCTAACAAGGGATAAGGGCAATTTTTACATATCTAGTACTTATAACCCCCCTTTATATCATTCGTTGGGCATGTTCAAACGGATTTGTGATCTAGACATACGCCATCTGTTGAGGTCTAAGCAGAGGCTTAAATTCAACATCAGCAAGGAGGAAAGGTCCTCATTAGAATTACTATGTAATTCCACTGTCAGAGTGATGCAACCTGACAAAGGTGGAGGACTGGTAGTCATGAGTGTGGATGATTACAATAGAAGAATGGAGGATATCTTGGCCTCTGAGTCATACAAGGAAGTATCGAGGAACGAACTGAACATAGGCCTATCTCAGGTATCCACATACTTCAATGACATGTTCATCAACAAGGTGATAGAGCTTGATGTATTCAACTTTATATCTACACCAGCCCCAGAGATTCCCGTTATATTCAGTTCTCCTAAAATTCATAAAAACATAACAGACCCTCCTACGCGCCCACTAGTTAGTGCCAGGGGTAGTATAACCTAAGCTGGCGCTAAGGTGGTAGATTCAATCTTGAAAAAGTATGTGACCAGTGAACCACAAATCTCGAAGGATTCCTGGTCCTTCCTGTCTAGTGTCAATAAAATACAATACAGTGCTGACAGTCATTTTTTGACCATTGACGTAAAGGACTTGTATTCTTCCATACCCCATGCCGTGGCTCTGGAATGGATCCCGGCAATGATGAACATCAAAGAGGCCCCTATTGAGGAGATTCACATAGCGAATTATTGGATATTATTCTATCCTGTAACTATGTAGCATTCAACAAAAGGTTCTTTTTACAGCTGATAGGGGTATCTATGGGGTCTCTGAGTGCTGCCAGTGTGGTAAACTTGGTCATGGCCTATTGGGAGAGGGAGAAGGTATTGCCTAATTCATTCGTCAAAGATAAGGTACTCATGTATCCTCGCTTTTTAGACGACATATTTATCATCTTAAAAGGCGACGAAGTGGTGGCCAAATCGCTCTTGGAAATTTTTAATTCATCCCAAGTTTCTCAGATTCACTTCTTGTTTTGCTACTGATAAGACAGCATATTTAGATGTGGACCTAGAGAAGGATAGAGTCAATGACTGTTTTATAGCCAAGATTCATCGAAAAGAAACCTTCTCCAATAGTTAAATACATTTCGTAAGTAGCCATCCATTTCAACAAAAGAGGTCTATTATCAAAGGCCAACTGGTAAGGGTGGCCAGGATGGTAACTAAGGATAGTGACTTTCTGGCGGAATGTGACTTCATGCAAGGTCTTTTCCTAAACAGAAGCTATCCGAAAAGTTTAATCGTTGACCTCTTCATGGAAGTATGTAATAAGAGGGAGAGAGGTTTCTATTTACCCATCCTTAATCAGTCTATTACTAGACAAACTGTCACTACACCTGGACAGGTTCCTAGAGTTGTCCACCCTTGCAGCTTCATCTTGATATATAGTCTGGATGCTAAGGAGATTGTTTCTATCATCCAGAAAAAACTGGAGTTTACTGATACAAGATGGTCTAGCCCAAAAGAAATTGTTTGAGCTCCCCAAGGCAGTTTTTAAAAGGGGGCTTAATCTTAAAAGTCTACTTGAGATGAGGCCGGGAGCTTCAAACTCTACATCAGGAATGTACAAATGCAACATGTGCAAATATTGTAAGTTAATCCAAACAGGTGCATCTTTTTTAGTCAGGGGTATCAAGTATGGCATCCAGGGTAGATTCAACTGTGCCAGTACCCATGTCATTTATTAGGCAAGTTGTTCACATTGTCTGGTTTTCTATATAGGAAAAACCGATAGGAAACTGCAGGAACATATGTATGAACATTTATATGCTATCAGAAAAGAAAAAATGGAGAATGCCTTGGCAAAACATATAATGGAGAACACCCACCATGAATTTGTTTTTTCCGTTATTGATCAGATACTACCGGAAAAAAGGGGGGCCAGATTCCCTGAAGTTGGAGATGAAGGAATTGGTATGGCAGCTGCAACTGGATGCTTGCCATTACCCTGGCTTAAATGGCATGTTGTCCATTACATGTTTACTTAAATTAAAAAGTTTGGATAGATGAAACCTAAGTTCAGTATAAAGTTTTAGGTTTCCGTTTTTGACATTTATAGTATAAGTTTATGTTTTTATGGTTTTATGACAGGTTTATTGATTTATAGTATTTGATCATTTTAGTATATTTATAGTATAATTATAGTTTATGTATTCATTATCGATTCATAATTTTTAAATCCAATGTACTTTTGTAAGCATTCTTCCAAGATAGGGTAAATGAGATAGTAATCAATCAACCAATACTGTGTAGTACAGGATCTCTACTTCTTAATATATATTTTTTTTAAATATCTTTCTAATAGTGTATATATATTATTTTTGGCCAACTTCAGCGGCAAGACTTATTGGAGTCCACAGTTTGCTCACAGTTTATGTGCATGTCTTTGATGTTTTTAATGCTTTCTATGATGGTTTTATTGATTCAGAGTATTTGCTTTCATTACAATTAACTTGACCTTCACTTAACATATAACTTTTCACATAGTATATTATTTATATGGTCATCCTTAAATGGCATGACATACAGGGTTCTAAATCAGAACACGTAACAGTACACCAGAGTGTCAAATGGAATAGCCTCCATTTCTGTCCTCTGGAACATCATGCAGTTTCATAAATTAGAAACATGTAAAGCAAGATCTGGACATTTACAGTCATCATAGAATGGGTAAGCTGCTTATTTTAAAACATAGTGGCTAGTATTTTACTTTATTATCCATTTTTTACCTTTAAGACTTTTTACCACTATATTTAGTGTTGATTCATCAGCTGCTGAGTAGCGTCTCAGCAAGACTGCATAACAGAGTTCTCAGCTGTCGGAGATCGGAGCGTTTTAAATAACCTAATTTACAATTTTAATATGGTATCAGTTTGAATTTCACAGTGTCTAGGTTATTGTATCTGCCTAAGATAATGTTTTTAACTTATCTTTATGTTTTCCTCGTTTTTTCATAGATTTGAATGTATTCCATAGTCCCTATTATACTAATCACATGAAAGGTTTTTTAAATTATAAGTACGTTCTGAATGCCAGTGACGTGTTTGTTTGTTCTGAGGAAGTTGGTTAGTATTAACCGATGAAAAGCTGGATGTTTGAAGCTTTAAAAATAAAGTGTGGACAACTACCTTCGTTTCAGGAGAATTTTGTTATCTCTGACTTTTGCATCTACCAGAGAATGACCAGAAAGCTTCTGTTTTAAATGGGTTTTGTATGTTTCTCATTTTTGGTTTGTCGTGAAAGTTTCAGAGAGCTCAGAAATTAAATCTCTTTGAAGGCCTGGTAAAGTGTGCCATATAGTTCAGGGACCTGATTGCAAAGGTTGCTGATGCAAAAGTATGCTTCACTATTCTGTCCAGAGCCCAGGACTCTTTGTTGGGCGTATGGACAGTTTGGCTTTCTTCTTCCGCCAGGTCCTTTTTAGCTGCGGTCGCCGCCACCACCAAAGCATCTACAGGAAGACTTTTGGACCAATGGGGGTCAGTAGCAGGAGGGGATAAAATTTTATCTGGCCTCCGGGGAATGGCCTCAACGGTGTCAGGAGCCTTCCACACATGCTGCATGATGAGCCGGACCAGTTTGTCAGCAGGTGGAGTAACCCAGGAGGTAGGGGGCCAGGTGTGAAAGGCCTGCAGGAACACAGACTCTTCAGAGGTCGGGTTCGAGGGTTGCCAGTCAACTCTCTGTTTACAAATTTCAAGAATATCACCAAAGGATACTTCAGTGGGTGAGTGAGGGGACCCTTCCCCATCATCAAAGTCTGTGTCTTCATGTGCTTCCTCTTGCACAAGCTTTTTGATGAACTTCCTCAGAGGGAGAAGCTGGGAAAGACAGCGCAAAAGGGGTTTCCTGTGGGAGTATATCCTGAGGCCCTTGCGCCCGTTTTCCGCCAGGAGTGACTTGTGTACATAGCGGTCCAGCGGAGGGCGGGGAGAGTGATAGCACAGGCTCACCAGTCGACGCCAGAGCCTTCTCCATTAGCTGGAAGGCCGGTACACCTGAAGAGGGGTGAGTGCCCAGGATAGGGGTCACCCCTCTCCCAAGTGGCTCAGCCTGCCGACTTGGAGTCCCTGGATGGCTGTGAAACACCAAATTATGTACGCCACAGCTGACATCTTGGGTCATAGCAAAACTCTCCTGCCATGAAGGCAACTGCGGCTCCTTAGTGAGGTCCATAAAGGGAACCATAAAGGGGGAAGACTGTGCTATATCAAGGGGCTTCAAAGGCAATGAAGGAGGTGAATAAGTAGGGGTCTTTTGGCAAAGGGTGATCACCTCCCAAGGAAGGATAGGTCCTGGGGGGCAGGATACCTCTGGCCAAAAGCACTTGATCCATAAGACGCAACACGTCATGTTCAGAGAGGCTTCTAGTGGATTTCACGGACATGGCTGAAGGGTGGTCAGGTCTATCAGACCTCGCAGGTCTGCACTGAAAACAATGGGGATGTGAAGGACTGAATTACAGGTGACTGCACTGAGGAAATCACAGGTGCCAAAGTCATGGACTGCACCAACAAAAAGGTCGGTACCTAAGTGGTTGTCGGCGTTAAGGCTGGAACCAAAAATATTGGTCCCAATAACTGAATTGTTGGTGCTGAGAGGGTAGTCGGTGCCGGGTAAGTTGGAGCCGAAAAGGCAATGGGTGTCGAAAAATCCATCGACGTCGTAACAGTCTGCATCGACTGGACAGTCGGTGCTGGTAAAGAAGTCTGAACAGAGGAGCCCTTCGGTACCAATATGCAAGTTTGTGCTGAAGTCACAGATGGTGCCAATGGCCTTGGTGCCAAAAGTCTGGGTACCGAAAGTGCTGGAGCCGAAGAAGTCAAATCCAAAGTGGAAAGCTTAGCTTTCTTCGGTCTTGATTTGTGGGACCCCAGCACGGGACGAAGGAAGAGACTTGGGCCTTTATATGTTCATCACTCTGTTTCTTATGTGATCTTGGAGGGGTTGAAGCCTCTGACCCAGAAATAGCCTCTGAAAAAGGAGATTTAAGTAGCCCCTTCAATATCAATTTATTTTTTTTCTCAATCAACATCCTGTTAAAGAAATTCTTACAAATCCCGCAGGGCGAGTCAACTGTTAAAAATGAGGCACACCCAAGCAACAGACACACAGGGAATGTGCATCTGAATTAGTTAATTTATGGCCACAATCTGAACATCTTTTAAATCCTGGACTACCTTTTTTATCTGCCATGTTAGAAAGAAAGAAGGAAAAAACAGAAAGAATACCAGCAATGGTACAAGAATTACCCAAAGGTAAGAAGGAAAGGGGGTTTACCAATGATGATAAAAAAGAAATTATCTCACGGTAAAGAGGAGGAAAGGAATTGAAAGGATTCAAGAAAGGATAGTCACTAAATGCAATAAGGTAAGTGAAAACGATCTAATAACTTTTCTGTGAGAAAAGGTTGTTTTAGAATTTAGTATGACGAAAAAAATTGTACTTAGTTCAAGAGAAGTAGCTTGACACGACCAAATGGCGATGTGGCAATCGAAATCTGAGGTAACAGGGCGAGGGGAATTCTGGGTAAGAGTTTTAGCTCGAGAGTTTGTAGCTGACGTGAGCTTGGAAGATGGCCGGCTCAGTTCTGAGGTCAGAACTGATACCCCATACGTAAGGAATGAACGAGGATTAACAATATCAGATGCTTTGGTATACTGGCTGGATGTTGTGCTATCCATGGCAAGAGATCCCAGAGGTGAAGAACACTGCAACAGTGATATGGAAGGACATCAGTTATTTCCTTTTGCGATAATATGGTGAGTGGTGTGACATACAAGGAGAAACAACTGTATGCAGCTAACATTATGCAAACTATGATGTAAACATTTACTGACAGATTAACAGTTAGTCTTGCTAAAAGACTGTATGAGTTTCATTAATGATTCTTGTACCCCATGTGTATCCGATCTTGATAGTGTAGTAAACATTTCTTCTCATTGCCACTCAACATAATAATCTGCATCATGTTGAAAGAATGACAACCAGTCTTAAGTTATGAAAAATGAAACTCATAAAACTTTTGAGCTGGCTATCTCTTCTCTCCCTCTCACCATACTACTGGAGATGGTCAGTTATGCAGGTTAGCATTTACCACTGATGAAATCTTGTCACATTAGCCATATTGATGATTTTTTAGAATGCCAATAACTTTCATTGGAAGGTCCATCATAAAATGTGCAATCAGTGTACTTATTATTACACAGAATATTTAATAATAATTAGCACTACACAATACTGAATCTGCAAATTAAACCAAAATACAAAGTGATTCTGCCACCAAGTTTGATCAAAGTACATCATTTTCATTCTTATACAAAAAATCTTTAAAAAAACATGGGCAAACATCTGAAGCAGTCCAACCAAAGATGGTATGCTATAATCAAAGTTGTATTAAATTAACATAGTCTTTTCGGATTAGACTGACAACAACCAACACTAAAAGAAAATGCAAACAGTACATCATAACAAGTCATTTTCTCCTTGCTCAACATATCGCTTTATTGAACTTTTAAGAAAATCCCCACCCAAAATTAAATAAAGCAACCTTCTCATATCTTGCTTCATTTCAAGAAATTCCTGCACAGACTATAACCTTTTATATTTCACATAGCTTGGTTCTGCTATTCTAAATGGAGACAGTGGTTTACATGACTTTCGTACAAGACAGATAAAGCATATTTTGCTTTACTGCTCCTACTCAGAGAATTTGCTGCAGAATCTTAGTAACAGCAGATAGCTTCAAATATAATACAACCACACCTGCTGCTGCAAAATCATTTAATTTTATGTAGTATTATCCATTCTGTTATTAAAATTTTTACTGATCCCCCCCCCCTACATGCCAACCATCAGCCAGCTCACATAGGTCTTGAGTTAATGCTATGGTAGGAAATCTTATTTAGACAGTAACAAAGGGAATCTGGTCTTTTCCCTTGCCACCTCACAACAGGAAAACCCTCATTTCAGAGGTCTGAGGGTCTGGTTTCACTCTTCCCAATCATGAGTTAAAGACAGACCCCAACTGTTATGAGGCCAGGGAAATAATTAGCTGCTGTGCTACATCATGACAATTTTTTTATTTTATTCAGCCATTCTAACATCTCCCCTTGCAGGTGTAGCATAAACAACACTGAAGTGGGAATGTGTAAACTGGACGTGTAATACGTTCAGTTTTGTACATGTTCCAACTTCCAGCTGCAGTGTTAACTGTTTGGTATAGAGCAAGGGCAAAACATGTCACCTCACACTGCTGCAGCAAGCCCCAGCCTCCACTGAAGGGTCAATACAGCAACATGACAATCTACTTCCATCCCCTAAAATGGGTGAGCTCACAGTGGCCACTCATTTCCAACTCCATTCAATGGCTCCTCCAAACCTGGGATGCCTAGGTCACAGTCATGGCTTTACTGCTCTTTGTTGTAAAGCTATCTGTTATCCACTGCCTGCTGCATGTCTCTTTACTCAAAACATTTCATAAGCTTGCAGTTTAACTTATTCTGTCTTATGCTATGGCGATAATACAGCTATGTGACCATCCCCATTCAAAACAGTAGATATTTAATTAAAGAGGCTATTGCTATGAGAATTACATAAATGTGTGGTATGTTAGCTAAAAGTAGACATCATTGCCCCAGTCAGATCTGCTCAGCAGTTAAAAATCCTTATGCGTATGCAGGAACACAGTTTGAGATACAATCATTAAAAGGCTGGCAATATATACAACTGCACAATGTGCCTTACTCTGCTCTTGTTTGACATCGCAGAGAGGGAGAGTAAGAGACCAGAGATATTACACAAATAAATGCTTTTGAGAAGGTTACTTAAGCCAAAATCAGGCCTAAATGCAAGAAAATTAATAATGGCAATACTGAACAATCCAATATTGTGAGTTAAACTTTCAGTATAACATCCAGTTGTTACTAGATAAAAAGATCATCTGAACTACAATTTACAGGTGCAGCAGGATGGCGGGAGACTGTCGCCCTGCAATGATATCAGTGTTCAAACTTCTGCTGTTACAATAATTACATTTACATAACTATACCATATTTATTACAAGGGTCAGTGTTAACGGACTCATACAAATACACGAGAGAGTGTCACACACTACACACTCAAGCTCTCACAAATGGGTGCATGGTCTATCACATACCCAGAAAGACAGCAGGACACCTGAAATAAGCACACCCCTACTTCTCGACCGGTATACAATTTGCAATACTCACGGAATGTATAAATGGATGTGGAAGTAGCTGTGTTCTTGAATTACACCCGTCAGATTTTAAAGAAGGCAACAGTGTTTTCTGCTGACCTTATGGAATAAATTATAACATCCTCAGTCACAAACTTTCTGTATTGGCCAAAAAATAAAACAGAACCAGCCCATCATTTTGAAATGACTTGTTTAGTGCCTGGACAATCTTGTTTTCCAGCCATAAAAGAACAGCGGTCAGACTACATAAGATGTTTACTGTTGTCAGTATTGCGTTTAAGCTGTCTTTTCACGCCCACTTTATGTGTGTTCTGTTTAGGAAACCAGGAGTGGTAGGAGAAGAGACTAGTTCTTAGAAACACTATGTCCTTCATTAAAAAAAAACAAAAAACATAAAACTGAGTAGGATTTTTTTTTAAATCATGGTTTGTATTTCAGAAAGGTTTACTCTATGAGCTGTTGATTCTATTTTTGACTTGCCGTTTACTGAAATTTTAATTCTGAAAATGGTGAGTTGAAAAACCTATAGAAGTAGACCATTTTTTTTTTGCAAGGGACAAGCCCCCCCCATACCCCCCCTGAAATTATAAATATCAACTCCACAATTACACCACAGTTAAGAAAAGGAGAAAACACAGTGAAAAGTGTTAATACCAGTTTGCACATTACAATCACTGCAATGAAGTTCATTGTGATGTAAAAATCTTTTTAATGAAAGTGCGCAGAGCCAACACATAGGTAGATATTAAAGAAATATTTCCACCTAAGGTAACTACTAACAGGAAATGTAATCCAACTGTAAGGATGGAAAGATAGTTTTGTACCACAAATTTCAAACTGGTGGCAGAAGAGAAAGGGTGTCTTGGAGGCCTTAAGAGGCCATACAGTATTAACAATGATGTAAGATACTACAAGATCTTAGGGAATGAACATGGTAGACTTGATCTGCATCTTGACTTTGATGCCTAATAGAAAATATGGTCCTTTTAAAAACATATGATTTTTACTGAAAAGTCTTTTGGAATCTTTCAGAAAAGATAACAGAAGAGAAGAGAAAAAAGATGGGTGTTATATTTTATCCTGACATCTTCCATGCACACAAGTTTAACAAATATGAAGTTCTGGTGCAGGACTCTGAGCTTTTGCCAGGTTGAAAGCTTGTGAAGAAGCAGGATTAATGGCTGAGCAACAGAATCTCAACTAGAAGAGTGAACCATAGCTGCCCTGACCAATAAGGAGCTTTAAGAGACTCCTCTTATCTTCAGCAACAATTTCACATTGAAATAAGCTGGATGGAAATCATACAACATGCTTCCTCTCCAACTGTTTAAAAGCTATTTGTCAGCCATGCTTTGCTGTGCCGGTGTCTGTCAGAACAGAGAATGACAGTTTTTCAGCAGAGGGGCTTTACTGGATGTTCTCACCTTTGTTTTACTACGAGAAATGTCCATCTCTGCAGTTTCAGCTAACAGAAGAATGACCTGTACCTGCTTAGAACAGCTGACAGAATGCTTAGCTAACTCTGGATGTCCATGGTGTGAAAAAAGTCAACCTGAATTGTCTGCCTACAGATTATCATTCCAATCCTCAAAAAGGACAAGTGCTGGTACCACTCTCCTTGCTGACAAACTACATAACTTTATTACCCACTGCTATCAGAAAGACCTCTGTTTTTAAGGCTGTCTTGAATGCTGTAAGAGCCAACTGAATAACCATCTCTTTATATCCAGCATGTTGTTCCTTCTCTAGTATAGGGACCACAGATCATTCCAGGCCTGAAAATACACTTCAGCTGCAACACCCAACTAAGTATCTAGTCAGTTTTGGGATTTCACTCAGAGGAAGAAAAAATAGCTGTCCTTTGTTTGGGGCAATCTCCTTGCACCACCACTAGAATTCACTTGTAAGTCTGTCTCTGGGGTAAGGAAGCATTCTAAAGACTATCTATCCTGACTTTACAGATGTCTGAGGAACCCATTAACCCTTTTCAAAAATAGTCTTGTATTTGGAACCATAACATTAGGAAAGGACAAGTAGCCCACAACTTCGAGTAATGAGCTTGAAATTAACATATTATGTGCCAACATGTAAAGAAAAAAACATCTTCAGCAGCAGCACCATGTTCTGAGTTCTTGTTAACCAGGGTTACACCCTTGTACATTTACATCTGGAATGGAACTAGACCTGATCTTCCTTTGATAAAGAAAACAGGTAATGACATTGAGGGCAATGACAGCTGTACTGAGGCCTGCATTGCAGGGGAACATTGAGAAGTCTAGTCCAAATTCCCAGAAGCCCACATGAACTGTTTGGTTAAATGACTTGCTCGCAAATAAAGGCTGAAGAAATCAAACCCTGTACTACAGGAACTACTGCTCACAGTTTTAATCCTCTGTGACAACTTGCTTTTATGGCCTTAACTCCACTGTGCATGCTCATTAACAATGACTAGGGTTTGGCATGCAACTGGCATTACTGAAGGCATGTCACTTGCACCTCAGGACAGCCGTGCTCTCCATCTTCATGCTAGCACTCCCATGGGGTCTCTATTGGGGATTCAATTACAGGAATGTGTATCCTGAGCATGTGCTCCTACACCCCCTCATCCAGAGGAAACAGGAGCTGGCAAAGATGCATCATTCCTCTCCTCACCCAAGCCAGCTTCAACAGGCACCTGAACCACTAAACTAATCTTGGATCACCAGGGTTGTAGTTGTAGTTTTATCTGGTGCAAAAGTGGAGACATTGATGAAGACTGCCTTGACTCATGCAGTCATTGAAATAATACAGATTTGAAGTCAAATTAGCCAGGGGTGTGCAGACAGTACAGTAAAGACATTTGGCAAACACCATGTGTGCAGTAGAATGTGAACTGGCAAAGGAAGTTACCTCACAAAAATGTCATTTTTCACTTTAAGCTTTGTGGATAAAGATATTAATACGAGCATTGTGAAAAGGCCATGGTTAAATCAAGCTATGTTGTATCAAAAGATAAAGTAGTCCTTGCAGTATCAACATTTTGCACTATTTAATGGGTCCTCTTAATCTATCCAAAGACTCCACCTTTCTGCATCCAAATGACCCATTCTTTCTCCCATCAGGCCAAGAGCCCTAAGACTCCTTTGTTTCCTGGTTGTGGTGGTGAGTTCGGTGCTGGGGGGTAAGTTAGTCTGTTGATCCTGTGGACTTGCTTTGTCTTCTCCACCCTTAGCTCCTGCCCAAGCAGCCCACTGCTATGCAGCACTGGAACACAGAGTTCCTTGCTACAGATAATGCAAATGCACTCACACAATTTTCTCAATGCAGTGAACTGATCTACCTCCCTCTCCCTATGATGGGCAAGCTGGCAATAGCTGCTCACGCTAATCCTCCCCCACTTTGTTTCCTAAGAGCCTGTGCTGTTAGTCAAATGTGGGTTATCTGTGTATTCTGGGGCTTTCCCCTCTTTATGCTGCATGCCCAGTGCATTTTGTTTTTGCAGAAATGGTTAAATTGTGGGTCTTCAATGGCCATTCTTTTTTGGTACAAGAAGAATCTTGAATAAAGACCCACACTTCTTCTCCCAAATGTGCTGGTTTTGTACTGAGCGACTCTCCAGTAGTTTTATCAAAGAGACAGTTAATTGAATCTGACCTCCTGGAGTACAGGTGGTGGTTCCTGGGTTCCTAGAGCAGCAGAAAATTCTGTGGCGTGTACTACACTAACTCAAACTACTTATGTGACCTGGGGTCTAAAACTGTGACTTGTAAAATTGTATCTCTTCCTCCTCCAAGGGGGTGGTGGGACTGGAAAACATGATGTGAAGGACTGCCAGTGGCTGCTTCCAAAACACCTGTCTCATTAGCTGGGCCCTTTTCTTGCTGCTGTGGTTTGGATTCAGGCTTCTTTTCTGGCATTCTCTTCGACTTGCATAGCTAAGCTCTGGTTTGTGCTTTTGGGAACACTTTCTGAACAGATTTGGGATGGGAGGCTGAAACATCTATTTCATATTCTACACAACATTAAGCCTTCTACTGTAACTTTTTTTCTTTTTCTTTCTTTGAGAAGATGCCCTAAACAACAGGCTATGGCCCTGTGATAAATTCAAAAGTTGGCCCTCACATCAACAGGGAAAAGTTGTGTTCTGAGTTAAGCAGATTGTCTTAAGACAATACCAAAAGTAGTAGGTCTAAAACTAATAAATGCAGTGTCAGACACACATTTTATAATGTATGTACCAAACCTATTATTTGTTTGCATCAATCTAAAAAGTTTCCCTGACACAAAGGCCATCAGTGCCTTTAGTCAGGTCACTAAAATGTTTCAGGATTTTTCCCTCATGTACTATCATAAGGTTGATTGTTTACAGTTGTAATGCCAAAGTAGATGTACAAACCCAGTCACCAAATCTATTAAGGACTCTACTTTTTCTATCACTTGCAGAGAACTGTGAGCAGTTGTATTTCTTCTGACCCATCAAGGACATGGAGGTCAATAAAAGCAGAGTCGGCCAAAGCATTTTCATTCAGATATTTGTAGTGCTCCTCAGCCTGAAAAAGCTATCTGGTTTCTTTAGCAAACATGACACAGAATCAGCATCTCAGAATGAAGAAACATACAGGAAGTAATGGAAGATATGCTACCCCAAGCTTCAGTAGAAAAGCACATTGCATTTCTGCACAAAGACAGAAAGGCTTTATTAAATTTAAAGTTCCTCTGAAGAAGACATCCTCCTGGGAAGGGTAGAATAAAGGGACTTCTCCTCCATAACAGTCAGCATCTAAGCTAATGGGAGATACCATTCTACAAGAATAAGATGGGGACTCTTCATCTTCCTCAGAACTGGATGAAGGGAACAAGTGGATGGAAATATTTTTTTTTCTCTTTTTAAAAGCAGAAGTCCTTGGTGCGGAAGGCTTTTAAGTGGTTGCTGAAATGTTAGCCACCATTTGCAAAATAGCAAAATACTCCTGGGCAAATCTTTGTTAAATTAGTTCCTGTAAAAGAAGCAGAAGGAGGTAACCAGATGACTAATCTCCAATTCTTGGACACAATAGGGTCAAGTATTCAGGTATCAAGCACCCATTTTATCTGCATCACAGATGTCTAGTCTCCAAAATGCCCAATAACACCACCAGAAAAAAATAAGGGAGTCTCCACAACAAAGCAAAGGAAGCTCAGTAACATCTTGTGACACAAACTTAGGAGCTTTTTTTGGGGGGGGGGGGGCTTTTTCCACTGTTGAAAAATCAACCATTAGGTGCCCTACTAACCATCATATTCAGTGTTGCAGAAGCCTATAACTTTATTTCAACCTATCCTAAAACCTTGTTAAGGTAGCGAGCCAAAAGGGAGAAATGAGGAATGAGAGTAGACATTAGCCTGTGGAGAGGAAGCACACATCCCAACACCAGCTGCTAGAGGAAGATGAATCTCTAAACACACCTGGGCTCTCAGTGCATGCTCTTACATGTGCTCCTAATGTTTGCTGTATTACTTTTCATTTCTTTGCATGATGACCAGAAGTCTCCAAATGTGTTGTTTTTATGTTGTTACCCTCCAAAGGTTTTGTTTCTCAACTAAATGACTTCAGATGGTGTGGGGCTCATGCCCACTATATGGGAAGTGCAGTGAGGCTTGCTCCACTGCAAAAAACACTTACAGTTGGAGATTTAATTCTTTTGATATTTTGGGTAAGTGTGTTTGCCCTTTTAGTTTCTTAGCATCTTTTAACTGAAGGTTTCATACTGGAACCACCCACAATGGCAATTAGTGATTTTCTCTTGGGACATCATTAGTAAAAGCACCACACCTATAAAACATTAATCTCTAATAAAATAAGGACATAATGGAAGGTTTGCACTTAACACCATCAAGAGTGAGCCCTAGCAGATAAGCCGCATACTCCTGGCACAAATTAAAAGAGCCGAGCAGGTTCATACCCAAGCCCTTATTAACAGTCCTTATTCAGGATGTATTTCTGCTTTCCCAGGCATCCATAAGGAAGTCTGATTCCTTTAAAGATCAGGCTGGGGAACAGATATCCACCTTTAGCCTATACATTTTTCATATGTGTAATTCTTGTAGCAAATATACTTAATGATCATTTGTTATTTTGGCAACTTCTGAGTAAACTTTAAGATACTATGCAGAACTACCAACTTTGAATGCAATCATATGTCATCCTTTATAAAAGTGTTTTCACTTGCTCATCAGTACAATCCAACTAACTTTAAATATTTAATATTTACAAGTCAGCAATAATGAAGGCACTTACTGGAAAAATCATATGCTACAAACGTAGCTACTAAATTACAGAATTAGTATGGATAGATACAGCATAGCACTTACATTAAACAGATTAAACAGTTAAGAGAAACACAACAATTACATGGATTTAACTTCCACCCCTGTGAAAACTTTGACTGATTTTACTTACGGGAATAAATTAAGACTCAAAGGACAAATTCAAATGAAACTGGTGTGGAAGTAAACATGCTAGAAGCAGCATGCCAGAAGTAAAACTGGATTAAAATAAACAGAATTTTCTTACCATTCCATATGAATTTAAAAATCAACCTTTCCCCATTTAAACTTTTTAGTTAATAAACAAGAGATAGCACACATTAGAAAGTAATTATTGTAGGCTACTGGTGTCCAAATAAAAATGCAATTGAGCTTTAGGATTTTCTAGGATACAATCACATGAATGTAAAATAATCATTCTTAAACAACAGCATGATATATTTATTGCACTCCAGTGAATTTTAGGACCCAGGCTTCAGTGGACGGCAGGAGGTTCACTGTCAGCAATGGAAGACTGATTATTAGTCCTTGAGGGTCAACAGGTTTCCAGGTGATGCTTCCTTCAAAGCCTAACAAGGACATCTACAAAGGAAGCAAAGTCATAAAAACACAATATGATCACACAGGTCATAAATAAGGATACAGCAACTACAGAATTCAACCTGTGCAAAAATCTGAAAGTTTCTCCAACAAAACATGGTAGCAGTACTTTAGAGAGAGAGAGAGACTATCCTGTATAACTTAATTAATGTGATATAAAGATAACTACTTACCTAGGGCGGCCACGGTGGTGCAGTGGTTAGCATTGCCACCTCACAGCAAGAGGTTCTCTGGTTCGATTCTTGGCTGGGGTGCCTTCTGTGCGGAGTCTGCATGTCCTCCCTGTTGTCGCGTGGGTTTCCTCCGGGTGCTCCGGTTTCCTCCCACATCCCAAAGACATGCAGTAGGTGACCTGGACACTCTAAATTGGCCCTAGGTGTGAGTGTGTGCATGTGTGTGCCTTCTGTGAAAGGTTGGGCGCAGGGCTGGCAACTCGAAACCGTAAAAATCCACTGCCAATCATGAGCGGACAGATGATTCGCTGTGGTGACCCCTAACCAGGAAAAGTCAAAAGAAGAAGAAGAAAGATAACTACTTACCTATAACAACTGTAGATATTCAAGATGAAGTTTATCTGAAATTTGGTACGGCTACTCCCTGCATTAAGTTACAGTGATAAGAAAATGGTGCAGCAGTGGGACCCAAAGAGGTGAAGTAGATGGAACCTGTCAAACTAGAAGCCAGCTATACTTTTTTTGTACTGCACATCACTAAGATATCTAAAGAATAAGGCAATACTGACTTGAAGTAGGTGGCCGTAACTTGTGTACAAACAATTCATTTCAGAATAACTTCATGAGTCAAACCTGTCAACTGTCCCTGATTTTGACTCAAATTTTAGCTCTGTCCCTCTTAATCCCTCCTAAAACTGGTGAATTATGGAGAAATGTTGGTGAAATATACTTACTAAATAATGACAATTAGAGTTACTGACTTATTTTTAGTCAGAAAATATATATTAATTCGCATTCTCTTATTCTGTCAATATCTCAAGTTAATAGTACTAATATTTTAAACGTGTACCTGATTATATCTGGATTTCTCTCTGATTCTACTGATATTTGTCCCAGAATGGTTAAGAGCTATGTCATGAGTTACATCTGCCACATATGTATGGAAGCAAATGGAATAATGCAGGAATGATTTTCTTTCTCATATTTTTTTACCCTAATATTAACAACAGAACATACATGCTTAAACACCAGTGTTGAACTGGTGACATGGAAAATAGACATTTTCAACATCTAAATTATTCTGTATTTCATGGAATAAAAAGTACAACAAATTTAAAACATGAAGTCACTGTTATGTTCTGTTAAAGACCTGTTTCCTGAAGGAAATGGGTGTAACCAATACAGTGACATGCACCAAGAGGAAAATCATAGTTTTGCTCCAACACTGAGGGTTTCTGCTGCTTTTAGGCCAGGCAGAAGTGAACTGAAGAAGAGTGGAGCAGCTTGGAATATACTGCTCCTCAAATGTAGTGGTGGAGGAGATAGGCTGGTGCTAGTGATTGTTCAGTAGTCAAAGGAGGTTAAGTCAAATGTTGTGTGAAAACTCTTCATTAATGTTAATAAATGCAAACTCAGAGCACATGAAGGATACACAAAGCAATAGAGAGCTGCTGGTTTGCTTTATCACCATCAGTCTATTAGTAAGGAGGGCTGGTACCCACCCTCAATCACCCTTCCATCTTTAAAACTAAACAGGGGTGAAATTTAAAGGGAGGGGGTGCCAGCCTCCCATACTAATGAAAATGATAAAGCAGGTCTTGAATGTTTTAGGTAACCAGGCATGTGGTTCAGTACTTTGCTTAACATGCAGTTGTGCAAATCCCTTAAAGCAACCAATGCCCATTAAGTATCACCCACAACAGCTAACACATGGGTGCAAAAGTGAAACCAAAACATCAAGACTTTATGGAAAATGATGCCTACTCTAAGTAAACTTATCTTCTATGTGGACCCATAACACTATGTCCACTGATACCATTCCAAGCATTTGTGGAAGCAGATGCGCCTCCCGGAGAGTCATCAAATGAAATCTGACATACCAGATGTGCTTGATGATGTTGCTAAGGAATAGGACGGAACCAAAACCTTTGGAACCATTTGCCTTTCTGCAGAGCAGTAAAAGGCTCTCTAGGCTCTCTGCAGAGCTTTGTGGAGACTGTGTGGTCCCTGACTACAGTTTATTATAGGGGAACAAAATAGGACTTTCATGACTGCATCTATATCTATAACTCACAGATATATGGTAATGACTCCCCAAGCTGCGGCAAACTTAGAGAGCCTCTCACATACTATCCCAGGACACAGTCACAGTCCTAATAGGCTGAATTGGCACAGTCTTGGGAGACGGAACAAACCCCCTCAATATAATGGTAGTTTTTACTTAGAAAACTGGGTTGGCCAAGAAGTGGGGATTGGCTCAATGGCTAAGGTGCTTACCTCATAGACATAAGGCACAGGGTTTTATCCTCACCTTTGGCTGTTGTCTGGTTATTGGTTAGGCATATAATAGTCTGCAGAGCGATGGCCTAGTACTTGGCTATAAACCTATGAAGAGTATCCATGACAGCCAATGTCTGCTTTGTCCTACAGAGATACTAATTAAGTCTTGGGAGACCTGATCAAAAAGAGACATTATCTTAAAAGGGGTATTAAAAATAGCCTGCTTAAGGTCATGTTCAAGGGAAATCATGGGATCCACCACAGCCACATTCCTTAAACTGCTGCCTCAGCTGTACCCTCAGTACAGCCAAGCTTATAGCAAATTGAAAACTGATTGTATGAACTAAGGTAAGGATCTTTTCAAAAGCCTCTCTGATCCTGGATTCAGGGAGTTCTACTAGCTTTTATTTTATTTACTGGTGTTTGTTTAGTGGGAAAATCCAGCTGAGCACTGTCCTTTTTCAATGGGGACTCTGGTACAAAAGCTTCATTATATAAACATCACGTACATCATTTGCATTGTTTCATTTACAGTCACAGTTTCATTTATGAGAAAGAGTTCCACTATTCAGACATCCTTCACATCAGTTACATATTTATAAACAGTTTGGTTAAAAATAACAGTTACTTGGGTTGTATATGAGGATCTACTTTGAAAGGTCGAACCTCATATAATGGAAATCAATTTTTGCAAAATGAAAATCATAAAAGCTGAAAACCCGAATGGGTATCTTAGGGATACCCTGAATCAACTTACCCCTTTCATCTCATTTTTTGATCCCCAATCTTTATCCAAAGGAGAATTTAAAATCTCATTTTTACATCATCTGGAAGGATTTTAAGAATGCAGCCAGGCAATCCTCCTCAAAATAGTACCAGTGTGTAGTAATTTGTACAACTGAAGGCACTAAATTACTAAAAGCAGATTTTTTCTCACAAGAAGAAACTGCAGGCAAAACATTTCTCATGCTTTCACAAATAGTCTGAATAAACTTTAACATATTAGCCTGAAAATTTAAAATTCTGAAAATTAAAGCTGCAGAAGCATACCTCAATAATCTTCCCATCCTTATCAGAAAGAGTAGGATTGGAATTAACTAAATGTTTAGCAGCAGTAGGATTAACTAACTATAGCTGCTGGGTCAGGTTTGGGAAGACTGCATAAAAACTTAAAAGAGTGATGAACTTTATACATTATATGTGCCTTTTTAAGGGCAGCTGGCTGGCTATCAGGAAAACTGTAGGCAGTGACACACACATCCTCCAAAGCTGACAGAAGAGGAGGAATGGATGAAGGCTCTGGAAATTCCTTCTGTAACAGTATTTTCTGAGAAACTAAGAAACCTCAGTGTTCTCCAAATAAAAATACTAGGGCATCCTGGAAACAGTCTCAGAGAAAGAGAAACCCCACAAGGAGAATAAGAAGCCGTGCTCTTCTCTGGGTCTGAAGTAAAAATCCGAAGAGAAAATTCTGTATCTGTACCTTCGTCTTCCTGTCCAGATTCAGAAACTTGAATCTCTTCAGGAAAAGAGGCATCTCTTTTACCGGAAACCTCCTTATAAGAAGAATCAATAGTCTGAATTAAAGCCTGAGCCAGACTGAGTAAACCACTCCTGTACAAGAGCATTTGAGGAGTAGAAGATACATGTTTAGTATTCTGTTTCTTTTTGAAAGGAAAATGGGACTGACAGTGCTATAAATTGTAGCAGCAACTTTCCCAGGGATGGGTACAACATTCTGACAAAGCTGGACAGTTTTCCCTCTTCCCTCTTCCAGAACTGACAACAGCGGTTGTTCCTTGTCCACTGAGAGGACGCAAAGACATGGC